>NW_015506035.1:462518-464404 GCF_001515645.1 Sinocyclocheilus grahami | reverse complement strand
TGAGTTTTACTTTCTCCTGCAAAATGTGTGTTTGGCAAAGTTCTAAAAGGCAATCAATGAAGTGGGGTGTGATGAATGTGTCTGGAGCACTCCCCAGTGCTGCCCTTGCCCAAATTGTGCTGCTGTCACTCTCTAGCTGATCTGTGCTGCTCGTTCTTAATTGGAGAGCCAAAAATAAAGCAATCAGGAACAAACATCACCTTAGCCAGATGGTCTCCGTTAGTGGGCTAGTGACCCGGCCACGTCTTCGGCATACGCCTAGCTCTTATTACAACAGATACATCAGTCTTTGTGTGTGTGCATGTGTGTTTAAGCATGAGAGTGCACATGTGTGATTTTGAGAGGTTGGATATTTGGCCTTGAGTACTGGTATAACATTCAAGCTTTACTGACAACTGTTTGATATCATGAAAAAAGGCAGAGATAGTGGATGAATGAGTTTATTGTTACTCTGTAGAGTATCTGATCTGAATCTCTACAAATGTTTCTTTATGGAGTTGCTGGTATATTCTCTCATAGTGAGTCTAGTCAGTCAGAGATCACGGTTGATGCAGAGTCATGAAGGAGTAATGGCTCTCAGCAGTTGCAAAGGTTACACTCAATTTATTAAAGCTACATAGCGGCAGATGTACGGAGTCTCACCACATCTTTAATCTTGGTATTAGTCGTCATTTTCAAACCTTCCCTGTTATGATATGGAATATTAGGAAGTAGTTTTTGCTGCAAAGTTCAAAGAAAGGGTCCAACATGAATTAAGCCTCACTGAATCTTAAAAATGTAAATATTAGGAACAGAATCACAATGCAGCTTCTATGTTGAGTGTTATGGTGGATGACCTTCACTGTTCATCACTAACATTCAAAGAAAATAGATAAATAATTCCATTATGATTGAGACAAACTATTTTTCAATAACATGCTGCAGTATATAGTAGTTTTATGGCCTACATGAAATATTCATAGCCAGTGCCTTTTCGTATTTTGCCATTGTTACATGATCACCCTCAATGTAAAGTGACATTATTTTCCTATTCATTATTATTTCCATACCGCTGATGGTTTTCTCTGTGGTTGTTGTTGCTTATAGCCTCTGGGTGGACTAAAAAGGTATAATGGCTTGTTGAAAGTATGACCAACACATGAATATTTACATGCTCATCATGATACCCACATTGTATACACCTCTGAAATACAGTGCTGACAACCAATTTGTTTGTGCTTGAACAAGAGACATTCTTTTTTTACTTTACACTTATTTTATTTTACTTGCTAAGCCAGAACCAAATTTCACTGTCTACTACTGTTAAGCTTTTTAGCAACACTGTATTAAAGTAAATGACCCTGGAAAGTGCTTTTTAAACCCGACACAAATGGAAGAATAAGAGCATAAAATTGTTATACAAAATCAATTTGTGGCCATGAACTCAACCCAAAAAGGTCCCCAAGGATAATAGGAATGTCTCTTTTTGTTTAATGGAGGCACAAATCTGACTTAAGGCCTTATTGGTGTTGAATGATTTATTTTATTATTTATTTTATTATTTTACACACTGCTCATTCAGACTGGCTTTATTTGCAGGCTGTCAATCTGCAACTGGTTTACACTACTAGATCTTCAAGCCACTCAGTTACCCCAGTCAATAAAAGTCAGCAAGAACAGAATAGGGAAGCAAATTGTCCATCATCATTATTCAAAAGAATGTAACATTGGATTCTTATATTGGTCTTATATAAGGCCACAATATAAGGCTATTAAATACAACTACTCAGTGTTAAATCCAGCAAAAGGGCTTTTAGATGTACAGTAAAACTGGATACTCTCAGCCCAGTAATGCTCTATTCTTTCCATGCGTGTGTGGATTTCAGCCTAATTGACATGGCAGTATT
>NW_015506035.1:447538-461954 GCF_001515645.1 Sinocyclocheilus grahami | reverse complement strand
GTGTTCACTGTATGAATTAAATTTAGATTAATCCTTGTTATATAGCTGTTTTGTTGTTTGCTTAACATTAGTGACATATTCAGCAGCACGTATTTATAGGCTGCTGTCCCTTTAAATCCGACTGCACGGATCCAGTATAATGATACACATCCGATTTCTTTCTCAGCTGTTTACATTCATTTAAAACACAACTGACTGCGTTTACGAGAATGATCGTCGAGACGGGTACTATTGACATAATTCTGTGTGTATGTGTCTGCTCAAACATAAGGAGGAGATGCGAAAGACGAATCAACTCGGTGCTCGCGCGCCGTCTGAAACGCGTCTCTGTGTGTGCGCGTGCTTTTGCATGTGTGCGGCAGAACGGAAGATACACTGTGCGAGATGCGGCTTGTGGACGTGCTTCAGGTGTGAGTCAGACAGCAAGTCGAGTAGTTTACTGTTGTTCTACTAATGCTCTCTCGTCACCTGTAGCTTTTCTGTGCTTGTTTGACTTGTGCGTGGTGCTGAGGCGAAGTCAGAGCATGCGTTTGAAAAGACCACGTTTGATGTGGTCATAAAAGACGTTCTGCGTCTAAATAAATGCAATTATTGTCAAGAATAAAAGAGACAGAAGCAGCAGTTGTGAGTGGGGTGGCAACACTACTGCATTTAAAATATTTTACGCCGTTAAACTGGAAAAATTAATCGCATGCATTAACATGCTAATTTTGACAGCACTAATGAATTTACAAAACTTTTTTACAGAAGTCACATTCAAAACCCACAGCTCAGAAATCTGAGGAGGTATGTGTTTGAATGGGTGTGATACCTGATTTTAGGTGGTTCATGATTTATGTTTCAAGATTATTTGTTTAATAAGCTCAGCATTAGTGGTCGTACAACTACTCAGTGTTAAATCCAGCAAAAGGGCTTTTAGATGTACAGTAAAACTGGATACTCTCAGCCCAGTAATGCTCTATTCTTTCCATGCGTGTGTGGATTTCAGCCTAATTGACATGGCAGTATTCAAGGCATTTTCAGTTCGGGCCTCATTCAGAAATGCCTGTGCACTCATCATATAACAGCCTGGGCTTTGGGGCTTTTGGGTTTGATCTGAATACACTTTGACTTGTTTTTCAGAATTTCTCCTCGCAGCACCCTTAGAGACATCTTTGCCTTTGTTGCCAAGAATGACTCCTTCGCATCATATGATCCGTCCCATGAGCGGCATGGCCAAAGTGGACATTCAGGCTAAAAGCAGGTTCATCACCCCTTCCTTCAGTCCCTCTTCGTTTGTCAAAGCCTTCTCAAGCCCAGTCAGATTAAACAAGCCCAGCACTGAAGCTGGAGAACAATGAGGTTCTCTAGAGCTGTAATTGGTGATTGGTAGAACAACCAGCACTATTAATGAAATGTAACAGGACTGGGAGATTGGGATTTGGCGGCTTTAGGGACGTAACAGCACCAGCACCTGCAGTGATGCTGTTTAGAACAGCGCTAAGCCTCCAAATCACAAATGGAAAAATGTTTTCTTGCACTTAGCCTCAAAACTGACAGATTTGCCAAATCTTGATAGCCCTTGGGGTGAGATTACTGTAGATGCGAGAAAGGACCCAGTGGAAAATTGGAAGAGAAATAGCACATTATATTGCAGCGAGACCATTGTGATTGCCTGGTTTTCCTGTGGTCACAGTGTGGAACATCATTTACACTTAAACTCACCTTGTTTGGTTGAGAGTTCTGATGATGCCGTACACTCTTGATATACTTTCCAACCCTCTACATTGCGAGTAAATCACTCGCATATGCGACTAAATCTTCACTCTGGGCGACTAAATGATGTCTAATATTAGCCAATGGCTAATAAATTCTCAGATTTTACTCGCCAGTGTGTGAGTTGGAGGCTGAGTATATGATTAGCAGAGATATATTTTCACTCACAGAACACTCTGTGACTGAGCGCTTCAGAGTTTCACTCTCCGTCAAGCGATCTGAGATATTTTTCAGTTCATTTGAATGGATGCGCAGCGCACCTGTGTTTGTGTATTTGGCGTAACGTAAAATCTAGTGTGAAGGCGCACGACTCGCCGTCGCTTTCTCTCACACGCGCAAAGAACAAGAGTCTTACATAGCATGCAGAAATCATGCGCTACATGTAAACGATATACTTTGTTGTACTTTCCTGTAAAAATAGCGGAGTTCCTTTGGAATTCTTCAGCCGGGTTTTCCTGTAGTAGGCGGAACTAATGCGCAAACGACAATCTCATTGGCTGGTGCTCACCTATTATCGTCCCTGTTTTGATTTCAGCGAATCAGTTTTAATCCAAATGATGCGTGTGCTAAGTGAGTGAACATCAAAGATCACACAACAGAAGTGCGCACTCTCTCTCTCTCAGCAAAGGGTCTGAATACTTAGGACCATGTGATATTTCAGTTTTTCTTTTTTAATAAATCTGCAAAAATGTCAACAATTCTGTGTTTTTCTGTCAATATGGGGTGCTGTGTATACATTAATGAGGAAAAAAAATTAACTTAAATGATTTTAGCAAATGGCTGCAATATAACAAAGAGTGAAAAATTTAAGGGGGTCTGAATACTTTCCGTACCCACTGTGTATATATATATATTAGTATTTCAATCTGGCGAGTAAACAAAAAAATATACTAGCCAATGGCGATTCAATTGCCAAGGTGTCCGTAGAGGGTTGCTTTCCCAAAAAAAAAAAAAAAAAAAGCAATAGTGCTTTTGAATAATACTGTAGATATTTTCAAAATAGCTGCTCATCCAGTCCTAATTTAAGCTTCAAAACTGTCCATGTTGTAATGTAAATTTTACTGTTTTGTGTCCTTCGTTTGTACAGTTGTGCCAGATTAAAATTTATGGGATGTTAAAAATGTTTTTGTTTGTATCCATTTAGTTACAAATAGTAAGGAAAAATAAGTATATATATTTTGTCAAATATTTAATTCTCTGGACTGCAATTGCTTTTTTACATCAGCACATAATATTATATATAATTTATAGTTTTTTTTAAAAACCTAATTGGAAGAATTTGAGCTCATCATTTGTTTTTGTTTAAAAAGATCATTATCAAGTACATTTTGTACACAATACACTGTTGTTTGTTTATTTAACATTATCGAACAGCTTTCTGTATACAGTGTGAAAATAAATAAATTATACAGTGTAAATAAATGTTTAAATGTAGTTCAATTTGAAATAATTGAACTATTTTTACTTGAGTAGGGTTTGACAAACTGCTGTTTCATGTTGGTTCAGCTGATATTTTTGTTGCCTCCTGTCATGTAAGTGAATACTACAATGGAGAACGTCTGAAGTATGAACTCGTGGAGAACTGTAAGCTGCATGTAATTTCTGAGTTTGTTGGTAGTGAGTGCATCAGGAATAAACAAGGCATCAGTGGGCAACTCAGCTTACAGTTTTACAGATGGTGACTGGCCCTAGCGCTGTTCTGCTGAGTCTCACTTCGGCTGTTTATGAAAGTAATATAGTGTGTATATGTGTGTCTTTCAGAAGAGTTACGATAGTTAAGAGAGGCTTTCCCTATTAAGGGTGAATGCAAACTCTCTTCACCATTTGCTTGCAATATATCACCTGGCTTCACCTCAAACACTTTTGAGTGTTGGTGTGTTCAACAGGAAGCAAAAAATGTCTTTGAGTTAGGAGCTCAGGGCAGATTTCTGCACTGTATCACTGCTCAAGCTGTACTAAATCCTACAAAGGGAGAATATCCAAGTATAAACTTCAAAGAGATAATATGAAAATTAGATGTTCTTCACATACATCTTACAACATGTTCTAACCAGGCACTAAATCACAACCAGTCTGAACAGTTTTATGCATTTACTTTCTCTCAGATGATTCGGTTTGAATAAAGCATTTTCATTAAATAGCAAAAAGATGAATGTTTTGGACCGACTAAAGTTGAGCTTCACACATTTGTGTTGTTGTCTCAGTTGTCATCTCACTGATATATGTGAGAATGCTTCAGAATTTCAATTAATGCCCTTGTCCTTTGATAACTTGAAAGATTGAAAGTAAGACATCAAAATGGTAAATATGATAATCATGGACAATGGCCTTGATAGGTTTGTTGCTGTAAATTGCGAATTCGAAAGTAATGTCACTGAGGTCAGGCTGACTAAATCATCTGATCTGACCAATATGATGTCCGTTTTATTTTCTGTTGTGTAATATTTAGATTCTCAGGTTCTCTTGATGGGTGATCATGGTCTTGCGATTTCCCTGTGCACGCTTTAACTGAAAAAAAGTAGTTTTTTTCTTAAAAAAAAAAAAAGGTTAAATACTTGTTTCAGAAGGCTAACATTATATGACTATGAAATTGCAGCTGCAGGCCTTGCATTCAGCTTGAGTTTTACAAGCTTGGGGGCCATAATTGTCATGTTGATTTATATGTTCCAAGGTCCCAGGTGGCCCCAGTGGTCGGCTCACTATGTGTGTCCCTATAATCCAGCAATAGATTAACCATTCTAACTGATGCATGTCTTTCCTTGATTTTACTGACATGATATAATTTTGTAATTTCATTTATTTATTTATGAAGATTGTCAGAATATTAGCTTTTGCATTTTTGTGAAATGCGTTGTGTGTATTGAACAGATTCTTATGGAGTCACAGATGCCTTCAGAAGCAGATTTCCTCTTCTCCCCTGGGCCTCCTGAGCACATTGTGTCACTCACTTCATTCTGTTAACATCTCACAGTAATGTCCATGCCATGAAAGCGCCTCGACCTGTGTGTCTCTGTGGAGTCGAGTCATTTTGTGTGCCTGGAAGAGCAGTGCACACCCACCCCCGCCCCCACTCCCATCTTGTCCTTGAGCCAGGGCTGGCAAGTCATTGGGAAACAGCGCTGTGTGCTGAACTGGACTAATCCCCCCAGAAAACAGCTGAGCCTCCACCAGCCCGGCTCTTAACCGGAGCTGACAAGACAAGGGGCCACAGTGCTCTTTCAGTGAAGCTGCTTGCTTACACACACACACACACACACACACACAGAGATACCTAGGCCCTGGCAGGGCTTCAGACAGAGTAACAAGGGGTTGGAGAGATGTGAGGGGTGAGGAAGAGGGGTGAAAGGCAAAAAAGAAGGGTAGGGACAAGGGAGGGGTCAGCTAGTTGTCTAACATTGAGGCTGACTAGTTTATATAGATTTTTACAGAATATTTGTCTCAAGGTTGATTCCTGTTAAAGGTGGGGTAAGTGATTTCTGGTAGCCAATGTTGACATTTGAAATCACCAAAACAAACACGCCCCTACCCCAAAAGGGTCTCGCCCCTATTTTGATAGCTCTGCCCCACAAATACGTACACAACCCAGGCAACGATTAGTTCTGTGAAACAAAGCAAAACCAATGTTATACCGTGTCGCGAGTGATGCGGCGCGACAAAATACTGTGGAACTCATTATAATCAGTGATGCTGTCTACACCATATATATATACACACGCATATATATATATATATATATATATACATACCTATGGTCTACACTGGATGCGGCGCGGCATGACACGACAAATCCCCGACAGATAACTGCTGCTGCGTTCTATTTATGACGTATTGACACAAATTTCAAATGATTTTCATTGGTCGCTTTGTCGCGTCCAGTGTACTAGACAAACTTTAGCTGTTGCGGCACGGTGTTACTCACCTATGGAGAAGAAACAAAGCAACTCGGAGTCCAATTGCAGGCCTTCCGCTCCTTCAGTTCTCTCCAGCGCTGGAAAGCTGATCCGATATGTACACAGGTCCTACTTCTTGCCTTATTGCCTTAAGCCTTCTTTTGTTCCGCAGATGTTTTTTATCCGCCATCTCTATCTTTCTGTCGCTCGGCTCGGCTAATGTCCGTCCCGTGCACTGAGCGCTCTCTCCTCCACATCATGAGTAGACACGCCCCTTACTGCTGATTGGCTACAAGTTTGTTTTGCTATTCGGCCCAAATCAGTTTTCTAAAGCGTTTTTGAAAAATCGCTTACCCCACCTTTAAATCAGCGGTGCTACAGCAACATTAACAGATCATTGTTGAATTCACTGTATTCAACAATCAGTTTCAAGGCAATTACTGCTGGACTTACAACATAATCCGTAGGCCTCTGCTATAATAATTTAGTTCTGTTGGTTTATGTACACATGCAGGTGAATGTTGTTACACTTTTTTTGTCTTTGATTGATAAAAAATGACAGAAATCTTTTGTAGCAATATAAATGTTTTTGCTATTTCTAATAAATTGATCTTTTAAAATTTCCATTCATCAAAGAATCGAAATACAAAAATATTAAGCAGCGCAACAGTTTTGAACATTTATAATAAGAATAAATGTTTCTTAAGCACCAGATAAGCATAATAGAATGATTTCTGATGGATCATTTGACACTGAAGACGAGTGGCTGCTGAAAATACAGCTTTTCCATCACAAGAGTTATATTTTAAAATATATTGAAATTGAAAACTGTTATTTTAAGTTGTAGTAATATTTCGCTATATCACTGTTTTACTCTGTTTTGCTGGTATTTAACTATATAAATACAGCAGGTCAGCATAAGAGACTTCTTTCAAAAAAATTAACAAATCTTACCAACCCTAAGCTTTTGAATGGTAGTGTATGTCTAATTTGGGTTCTGCTGGATCTCAATTATACATAATTTCTGTTCTACTTCTGTCACAAAGCTGAATTGCAAATAAATTAATAAAAAAATCAAACAGGTTTCATAAATACACCCATCTGCTATTGGTCAGAAGAGCAGATAACCCCGCCCCAGACTCACTTTATTGGTTAAGCCTGTGTTGCTATGTTGTACTGGTTAAAAATACACAATCAAACTTAGTAATGTTTTGATAACACCACACAGCCACAGTGTTCATACATTTTAGGAGAATCAACCAACCAACAAAAGCCTTGCTAATAGTTGTCTCTGCATATTAAACTGGGATTAAAGGAAGTATTTTAGTTGGAAAGCATTACATCATCTTTTAGATGTGTTAATTTTCTGTGTTCATTAGCACATATCTGTATGTCAGTTTCCAAAGTTGGAGAATTTGTACATTTGTCGTCTTTTTATTCTCTTCATATCTCGCAGCCTTAAGGAAGTTAGACAGAGTAAGCAAACTTTGTGTTAAATTAAGATGGAGGATGCTTTGTGTGTGTTGTGCACGAGCATATATAATGCAGCAGTCTGACGCTGGCTTGTGTGTGCTAAATATAAACGAGTGCGTCATTAATGAGCCTACACCCCAGCCTTTATCAAAGAACCCCAAAGAAAACAGTTTTTTAGGTGTACATATTGTGTGTGTTCAAAAGAGATACGTTGGGATTTGAAGCTGGAGACAGATGAAAGATGAAAAACCAAAAAATATATACAGCCCCTGGCTTTAAAAGAAAACTCTGGAAGTCAAGGTGGGAATAGTGAGAAAATGACGTAATGAAGTAAGATGGATGGACAGGTAGTGTAGACTGCAGATAAAAGAGAGAAGAACAGCTCAGCCCATGGATAGATGGATAAGATGAGTTTAATAGCAGCATCCTCCTCCGGTCTGCATGTTCTGAGGTGGATATGAGGCTGGGCTGTGATGGGACTGGTAGCATTTGGGGCATCTCTTAACGCAGGAGCTTTTTTGCTCACACTCTCTAGCATGTCCCCGTTTTCGCTTTGTGACGTGTGCATCCCCCAACCCCTGCTTTTTGTCCCCTTTTCCCTCAGTGCATGTCCCGCCAGAACTGCCTGAGAACGACAATTTTGCTGGTAGCTCTGAATAATACAGAATGTTTGCATTTATAATGGATGATTCAGGCAGGAATAGGACTTGACCAAACTGTGCATAGCTTTACGATGAGAAGAGTGCATTGAAAGGGCTTGGGGTTCAGGGAACACAACAGACCAAGACAATATATTGTTTCAGTGTGTTGAGGTGAAGTTGGATCTGTACTACCAAAGCGAATTGAATATGCATATATTCTGTGAGTGACAGGCATGAAAGAAAGTAGCTAATGATACAGGTACTCAGCCAGAAACACACTTGTGTTGGAAGTCAAATGTTTGTACAAGTGCAATTTTCTGTTGTACATTGTACATACTGTTGTGCATGTGAATGTAGTCGATTTTCTCTGTGCCTCAACAGCTCTACAATACTGTCCAAATCCATTTGTGTTGTTGTCGGAAATAGCGCAAGTGCGTGGAGTACATCAGCAATAGAACAAAGCACAAGTTTACTGTTGGCTACTCGTCATGTCATGCCACATCCAGTAAAGACAACATCACCAATTATAATGGGATCCATTTACTTTTGGTTGGACTGCATTGCGCCACTCATGTCCGGTGTAGACACATTGTTCGCATGTGCTTTTCACAACTTAAAGGGGTAACTTCAAGTCTCTGTGTTATTAAATTTAGTAGCTAGCTATCAGCATTCTGACTAATTAATTTGTTTAGAAAGATTTCATTCAAACCAAAGCTCTGATATGACAGTAGTTCACTTAAAAGAGAAAACTGGCCATAGAAGTATACGTTTATGCTAATGCTTATGCAGATTATGTTATAGCGCTCCTTGTGGCAGCTCTGAGAATGATTCACGGACTTGTGTTGCAATATGAATTGAGGTCCAACCCCTTTCACAGTGTTGCAATGTCAAAAAAAGGCAAGCTTTTTACAAAGTAAACTCAACTAAAAAATGTGTGTTAATTTAAATAGCAGAATATTAATGGTTTTCAATGTTAGGCCATTGCAGTGTAAGATACAAATACTCTTTCCCTCTGACTGATTGCTCTTTGTGAGTTAAATGTTCTTTCTATAGAGTATTTTTGTCTCTGTGGATTTTAAAAAATATCCCTCATTCTTATTTCAAGTCAATTAGGTTCAAAGACTTCACTGGGCATTTCTAGAAAAATTGATTTTTAAAAAACGTGGCTCCCAAGACAATCACTGTCCAGGAAACTCTGAATGCTTTGAGGTTCATTTCACCTGAGAGGAGGTGACTTTGATCCCCGTCACTGCATAAAACATTTAGTGACCTGTGAACATTAGCCTTTCAAAAAAGAAAGGATCAGCAATGACTTGCTTGATGTCATGTCTCTCTCTCTCATTCGGTTGCTCTGGTTTCCTCTTATCTTTAATGGCTGTTATGTTTAGGAAATTCTTCTATGTTGTATTGTTCAAATAAAAATGGTACTATTATATATATATATATATATATATATACTGTTTAACATTTGTTGACTTCATTTCAAGCAAGCATTTTTCCCCCTTGTCTTTTGGCTTGTCATGGGTTAGCTGTCTCTGCCTGTGTATGTGTTATGTTTAGGAAATTCTTCTATGGTGTATTGTTCAAATAAAATATATATATATATATATATATATATATATATATATACTGTTTAACATTTGTTGACTTCATTTCAAGCAAGCATTTTTCCCCCTGTGTCTTTGGCTTGTCATGGGTTAGCTGTCTCTGCCTGTGTATGTATCAATACGATGTGTTTAGTGTTTACTGATGTAATGCTTGACCTCTGTCTATTTTGAGGAAGAGTTCTTTGCTTCTAGCCATTTCGGTTCAAGCACTAAAATAAGGCATTCTTTATCCATCTTCTGCTGTTGAATTTTTTTGGCTTGGCAGACATTTGATAGGTTCAAATAAAAGGGTGGTTTTGGTTTATGTGAGTGTGGACAAATGTGTTACATTATCTTCTCCCCACTCCTTGCAGTGACATCTCCTCTCTGATGATGAAAGTGGGACAATAATCCCTCCCCTCCAGTAACCTGTCTTTCACATGAGATTGTAGAAATCGGCAAATGACAATGATCCAGTCATTTCCTAATTGACTAATTCTAGTCCCATCCTACATAGTTTTTCTTGTTCGAGAAGCTGTTTCACTCAAGTGTTATATGTCACAACAGAGTGGAAATGATGATTGTCATTTTCTTTTCATGCTGACTTTAATTTCTGCACCACTAATAGCAACAAACAGAATTGCAGTCTGTCTGAGCACCTGATTGGACCAGATATAATATTAGTTTAACCATTGGATCAGCAAATGATGTTCAGGAAAACCTATTTGAAAAAACTGCATTATTTTTGCAATTTCTTTTAGTGATACTAGCGGTCTAGAAATTACCCACTTTACCTTTAAAGGGGTCATATGATGCTGCTAAAAAGAACATTATTTTGTGTATTTGGTGTAATGAAATGTGTTTATGCGGTTTAAAGTTTAAAAAACATTATTTTCCACATACTGTACATTATTGTTTCTCCGCTATGCCCCGCCTTTTTGAAACGCGTCAATTTTTACAAAGCTCATCGGTCTGAAAAGCGAGGTGTGCTGTGATTGGGCAGCTATCCAGTGCGTTGTGATTGGCCGAATACCTCAAGCGTGTGTCGGAAATGTTACGCCCCTCACCATACTGTTGATGCCGTGTCCGGCCGGAGCGACGAGACAAAAACATTAAAACCCATTACAAACGAGGCATTTGTTGTATCCAGTGGGGACATAATTACTGATTATAATTACTTATACTGTCTTTTTACGCGTTGCGTTGCATCTCGCCGCGTAAACATAAAACCCTGTCTGCATTTGTGATCGGAGAAATGACAAACAACAAATGCTACTCTAAACTGCCCAAAACTCGCGTTTGAATCATCAGGGGCAAATCCTTTACTTACAGAATGTGAGTCAGAACTGCCGGCATTGTAGTCAACTCTCCCAGGATCAGTAAACAGTCAAACAAAATGTGCTGCACACATCTGGATTTGGGTTAAACTGTTCTTGAACAGTTATCTCTTTGGATTTGAGACTTTAGTCTTTGCAACTTTACAGATCTTCTTTATGCACCAAGAGCTTGTAACACTCCAAAGAGAAAGGAAAAATTGAAATCGCATCATATGACCCCTTTAAGGCATTTTGCTGTGTGTGGTCGATTCAGCAAAGTTTAATGGTCCTCGGCCTTTTGCTGTTACAAGAAATTAAAAAACTGAGTCAGTGCTTTGTCCAGTCTTCTCTCTCCTTCCCTTTTTTCCTCTCTCTGGCTCTTTTAGTTTCTTTATTGCTTTGGTAAACAGTGAGATACTACTGAGAACAACTCTTAAATCTCTTGCTGTGGTTTACAAGCGGCTCAGATTTACAGATGCTCCTGTGAAGTATAGCACAGCTAGCATGAAAGCCTATTTCATTAAATCCGTTACTATTTGTGCCGCATCGATGAGTCAAATGACTCATGATACACACAATTTCTGTTCTAGAACCTAGCAAGCTGCCTACATAGGCCACTGCCTTCTAAGGCAACCTACAATAATCATCATAGACCCTCACAAGTGATACTTTACACAGGTAGCAAGTCCACACACCACAAAAATAGCTCTTCATATAGTTGAGATGTGACTCATTTTAACAAAGTTATTGTTAATAGATATATTAGAAATAAATTATAATAAAGTGCAACAGTTGGGTTTATTTTGTCCATAAAGAAATAGATAAAAAAATAACTTATAAACTATTAAAAACAGACTGTAAGTGGCGAGGTTGTTAATTCATGGTATTTGCTTTTAAAGCCATCACCCTGCATTATTTCACCTTATATTTTAAACATTAATGTTCAACAGTGGAATTCCTGGTTTTCACCTATAGTCTATGAAGAAATCTCCACCAAACAGAGAATTATGACAAGATAACTCTTTAGCACCTGCCCACTCCATATGACATAATATTTGAATATATATGCATATTTGGCAAAAAAAAATAAAATATATTGTTTCTATATACATAATCAACATCTGTAAATTAATAGTTCCTTCAATTTATCCATCGTTGTTATTTCAGTTATATTATAAACACTGATTCATGAGATTGTAGTTTTTTTCCCTCATTAGGGCCATAAAATACATAGTCTTGTACCTTTGCCTTTTGTCCGATTTTCACTTTTTTTTTTGCATCAAATAAAAGCTAATAATGTTGTAATTCATTTACAGCAGTCTTACAACTCTTTTATTAATTTTTTTTGTTTCTCTTAGGAAAAAATTAATGGAAAAATACTTCTATAACGTACATATTGGGTAAAATAGAAAATTTTTATTACGCTGAACCATTCTTAATTGACATTTTTCAGTATTGAACAAAATGTAGTTCCATTCAAATTTGGCTAAAACAAGATATTTTAGCATGTATTCCTGTCATTAGTTAATCTACGATGCCTTAATGTGCTCCCTCAGAACATGTATGTGCAATAATGTGCCTTTTCTTCCGTGTGTTTGTGCATTTGTTTTGTGTGTGTGTGTGATGATTGAATTCCTCTAAAGGAATTACTGCCAGTCTATTGGTCAGTTGTATGGTTTCTTCTTGTTTGTGGTTTTGTCAGTAAAAAATCCCAACCCTCTGATTCCTTATCACTTGTGTCTCAGTGCATTTAGATGTGTGTGTCTGTAGCACAGGTGTGTGCAGGTGTTTCCCTCCTGCTGAGTGTGTGTCCTCCATGCTGTAATTAGCAAGGCTGCTCTTCAATAATGCAGAGACTGAGGAAGAGCCAGTACAGTGTGTGTACGTGTTTGTATGCCAGTGTGTGTCACACTGGCATTTAGCGCTTAATCAATGCCTTGCACTGCCTGTGGCCACTAATTGAAGGTTAAGAGATGAGATGCCTGTGAGCCTGAGGTGGCGCTGGTGCAGAAGAGAGGCTCCATTCCTCTCTCCTCTCTGCCCTTTAAAAATCCCCCTCTCAATCAATACACCCACACCTACTGTACTGTACCTCAACATATTTATCATACAGCACACACTTTATATCACAGATTACAAATATTAGGCTATTTAGAGAATTTGGTTTAAGCTGGTCATTCTGGTAGACCAGGTTGTGTTTTAACATGGTTGCTGGTCAGTCATCTAATGTCCAGTTTAGACCAGCTAGAAATTACTTTGATAGTGTCAGAGAACCTAGTTAAAGCCTGTTAGCATAGCAGCATGTTACTATAGCTTGGCTAGATACAGAACAAAATAGAAGTGAAGGACAAACTGCAACAAGTTCTTTTGAATGATTTCTACTTTTCTTTATGAAAATAAGGTTAAAATGCCAGCTGAGCAATTGTTAATTCTGAGAAACCCAGGCCTTGAGGTAAGCTGATAATTCACTGTTACTTGGTCAGAGATCAGTGAAAAGGCTGGTGCAAGTTTCTGAGTATTTTCCTTTCATTTCTTTGTATTTCCTTTCATTTCACTGTCTCACATACAATTAAGGTCTAAACCATTGAAATGGGAAATATAGGCCTTTTAATAAAATCCATTTGTTATGAGTTATTAAATTTTTCCAAACAGTCTAGGCATTGTGCATCTTGAGTTTCTGCACTACAAAGGTTCATATTTGTACATTTATGTGGACATATATGTATGCATGTTTATGAGCATGTGTGTGTGTGTCCTAGGGAATGCATGCCTGTGCATTTGTGAGACTCCCAGCATAAAGCCTGAAGCATTTCAATTAGCATAAGCTCAATATGAATAGGTCAAAGCCGGGTTGGGAGATGCTGTGTGTGCGCAGTCGCATTCTTCTCTCAAGCAGTCACTGAAAATCTTTCAGCTCAAGAATGCACTTTACTTTCCCACCTCAAATCGACCCATGGTGCTCCAATCAAAACAATGCTTAAGCTGCAATGTGTGGCGTCTGTCTCTAGCTTTAACGAGTGTAAAGGAACAAAAAGAAGCATAGGTTCTTTCCCTGCTCTCTTCCACTGGATAAGCGGGCTTCCACTCTGAAGTGCAGAGACCACATTTTGAATTATTCACTCCAAATAAAAAGCTGCGTCTGTCTGTGGATGAATTATTTATGTTTAAAATGGGTCCCCCTGCTGAGGGAGGGAGATAGGGAAGGGGGTGTTCGAATGAGAGGTGGAATCAGCTTTGCTTGTTTATCAGCCCGCCTTAAACACAGTGACTGGTGTTTTTATTTTGCTTTGTATAGTATATTGTTATTTTACCTGATTGATATTTAAATTAGATTTGCTTTAAATATAAATATTTTTTTTCAGTTACTGTTTCAATATTTTATGACATTACATCATATTATTATATTGACAATATTGAATATTTAAAGGGATAGTTCACCCAAAAATGACAATTCTGTCATTAATTACTCACCGTCAAACCCGTAAGACCTTCATTCATCTTCAGAACACAAATTAAGATGTTTCTGATGAAATCCGAGAGCTTTCTGTCCCTGTATAGACAGCAACACAACTGACACGTTCAAGGCCCAGAAAGGTTGTAAGGACATCATTAAAATAGTCCATATGACATCAGTGGTTCAACCGTAATGTTATGAAGCTACGAGAATACTTTTCGTGTGCAAAGAAAACAGAAATAAAGACTTTATTCAACAATTTCTTCTCTCTCTCTCTCTCTCTCTCTCTCTCTCTATATAT
>NW_015506035.1:443737-447290 GCF_001515645.1 Sinocyclocheilus grahami | reverse complement strand
TATATATATATATTGTATATTAGGGCTGCACGATTATGACAAAAATCATAATTGTCGATTTTTCCCTTGAAATTGTAATTGCGATTATTAATTACGATTACCCCAATTTACATTGATTGAATGATGTTTTTACCATTGTTTGCAATAACTGCATGCCATATTTTTATATGAAAATAAACAAGCTGAAAACACTAGCTGAAAAACTTTTATTGCTTATATAAGCCTCAAATGTCAACTATATTGGATTGGTTTCTTCTTTAAATAAAAAAAAGTTAAAATTAGCATAGTACTATAATGTTATACTAAAACTAAAATTAAAACAATGGAAAAACCCTTAAGATAACCTGTAGAAAGAAAAAAAACACATCTTAAACACGCAGAATAACATAAGTGGACTTTGAACGATTAATTGACACTTTGAACGATTATGCAAATGTGGCATCCGTAATTGTAATCGCGATTAGAAATTCGATTAATTGTGCAGCCCTATTATATATATATATATATATATGAATGCAAAAAATAAAACCATTTAATATTATTTTATTATATGTATTTTAAAATCATTATTGTGGTAAAAATTGTTTATTGTACAAAAGTAAAACTAAATGTCCTTAAAATCTTTAAATGCTAAAGCAAAAGTTTGGTTAACCCGCTAGACCAAAACACAATAAAGCTCGATTAAGTATATAACTTCTGTCGTCTGCAACAAATCATATGGGAAGCATTTCCCCTTTCTTTTAAAAGCTGATGATCGTTTTTATTTTGTTATCTTAACTGTGCATGGTTGTATTTTATTATTTTCATTTACATATTTTCTGTTGTCTGAAACCCCATCAGACTTGTGACCCATTTTTGGTCTATGACCCACTGCTCGGTGTTATTTTGTGAATGAAGATACTTAGTTTTTAATGAGATACCCCTCATTAAAAACACCCTTCCATGTAAATCTAGTTGGATTTGAGCCTTTAATGGACTTAATGCATGAATTAACATATTTATATTACCTAAGTAAGCAATGAGGGCAAACGGGTAAAGGAGTTGGAGCTTTAAGTTCCCTCCTGAACTAATTATAAAATTGAATATGGAATTGAGGTAGAGAACACCAGTAGAATTGAGAAATGAGCTGAGGTGAATGTCTTCAGTGTTGTGATTGGCTGGATAAGCTCAAGCTCCTCCCACCAGCGTTGTGTCTTGAGCACCCATCAACAATCACAATAAATCCCCCTTCACATCTACACTTCTTATGGGAACACTCAGAAGACACTCTGAAAGCTCTTCACTTTTGTGCGGCTGTTTGAATCTTGAGAGCAGTATGCAAATCCTGAAGGTGTGTGTTTGCTGTGATGCCAGGCCCATAATGAAGCCCCAGCTTCCCTTTGTGCCCAACTCTAAGTGCTCATCTATTGATTAGATGGAAGAGGATGAGAAAGAGAGAGGTGGGACATACTGGGAGATGATACAAGAGGAAGGCCCCAATGTGTCTGGGCTCCTAATAAACTGATCGGCTGCACTCTCACTCAGTCTCCCTTGTCTTCTCCATTTCACTGTTTTCACTCATATTGTTTTGTGACAGTCTGTAGGCCGCAAACTGTTTACATCACTGTAAACACTCCAGACACACCTATATCTACACCTCCATCTGTGTGAGCTCCACTATAACCGCTCTGCTGACTTATTCACATATGCTGAATTATTTACAAGCAGACAGTTCATGGAAGCTGCTGTAGAGTGAAGGCAGATCGACTCACTCTGATTGAATGTAGAGGAAGACAGTTCCCCTTAGGGAAACAGTGAGAAGAAAACAGAAAAGATGTGGCATTAAGGTAGTCAAGACATCCATGAGGAGAAATGCACAGTATTAATTTGCGACGGTATATGACAAGGACATATACAATACCTATCTGTTAGCGTTCCCGTGCATTTCAGTGGCAGTTTGTGACAAATGCATGATTCTTGGACACTTCCCCGTCCATTTTGTTTTTTTGAGCCAACAATCTGATTTGTAAATGTCACATAAATATTTGTTCTGGAGAAAATTGTCATCACAATGCTGATCGGGTGATCGCATCACAAGAATGCATACAATAGCAGCTATTCTGGTCTGTGACGTGAAAGGCAACAAACTAGAGTTATGTAAGTCCATATATATAACTCCAAAACAAGCTGGCCACTGGCAAAAAAGCCTCTGCAATATCATGACATATTTATGATTCCTAGAATGTTTCCCCTTCAGGAACTTGAGCTGCGTGGAGAAACGCTTTGGGAACGCCCCTGCGTGACCGCGTTCTGAAGCACGTGTAAAATCAGTCCAATGGAGCAGCGAGACGTCATGAGCGGGGTGACGTGAGCAACCAGGAAGTATAAAAGCGCATCCGGCAGAGCGCAAGTTAGCTTCTGCTCTTCAGTAGCGCTCTGTGTATGTGTCAGTCCTATTTACTGTTGTCTGTCAGTCCACAAGCATTCAAAAAATGGCAAAATCAGTCGAAATCTATGGCGAGTGAACGGCGAACGGATCTGTGTGTTGTTTGTTTAGGAGCAGAGCATGCATGGTCAGCTCTCGAGGGGGCTGATTGTTATGACTGCGAGTTGCTCTAGCTGCTTGTGCTCCGCTCTCGCCTGGCCGTGTTTGATGAGAGTGGCCAGGCTCGCGATCCCACTGGCAGCAGACCCGCTGTTGCCGAGGCACAGCATAGACTGTTGTCGTGGGGATCGCAGGTGGATTTAGCGGAGGGATCCGAGACGGGCCTGTCCTTTTCTCGGTCCTCACCCGCTAGATCCACGACTCCCTCTCAGGTATCGGAAGCCCGCGCTGCGGTTTCTTCCCCCCGGAGAGAGAGCCAGACACTTCATCTATCTTCCTCTGAGGAGGTGGATGTGATGAGTGTCGAGACAGAGGAGACTGTGGACTCTCCACCACAGTCTCTCGCATATGAGGAGCTCGTGGAGGTTGTGACTTGTGCTGTAGGTGTTGAGTTTTTTTCTGATGAGGTCAGCTGGGTCACCTTCAGCATGCAGTAAGTTAGTAAAATAAAGAGGGCGGCATCGCGGAAAGTTATCAGGAAAGCCCCGTGCGCGTTTAAATTGGATGTATGGACTTAGTTCGGATTTCTAAACAAGGAGGGGATGTAAGTAGGGATGCACCGAAAATATAGGCTACATATAATAATAATAATAATAATAATAATATATATGGTGCGCCCCGCCCGGCAGTGTTCAGCGCGCATGTTTCACTCTCCTCGTCACTGCGCGGTATGACGCTCCACTCAATATTCCGATCTATGAATGTACGTTCCGCTCGTGTACCGCTCATGCTCATCGGAAAAGCAAAGTCCGCTCAAATAACGTGCTGACAGGAAATTTCTATGCAGTATAGGCCTACTTGTTCCGGTTTGCAGTAGCGCTACTGTGCTGTAACATGGTGTAGGCTAGTTCAGCTGTACTGGGCAACGCTGGAAAAATAATGCTACCTTCAGGGACGCTGTGTTCTGCTATGCTATGCTCTGCTCATATGCTCTGATAATAATAGCTTTGTAGGACTATACATTATTTG
>NW_015506035.1:437728-443435 GCF_001515645.1 Sinocyclocheilus grahami | reverse complement strand
TGTTACTTTCAGTAAAAGTGTGGTTATTTTATTTGCTTGTGTTTTTTTTAAATTCAGTATCATTCAAATTGAGTTAAATTTAAAAAGTCTTACAAAATTACTTTATATTATTTAATAAAATAATAAATAATCATTACAAAGCATTTTCGGTTTCGGTTTTCGGCCAAGTGCATCCAGAATTTTCGGTTTCCGTTTTGGCCCAGAATTTTCTACATGTTTTATTTAATTTAATTTAAACGTAACAGTAATTTACTTTCAAATGCCCCAATTGCTGAAGGGTCAAAATACCTGTAGTAGCACAGCAGTGCATACCTGTTTACATTTAATTAAGGTGTACTAGATTAGACTGTAATACAAATAGTTGAGTTTGCCAGGTGCATACAACATTTATGACAGGTTTTCATGAAAGTGTTGGTCAGTTTGTCTGCTTGACAATCCCATTTTGCACTGCAACAATAAAACTGAAGTGAGATAAACAAACCGAGACATGTTTCTTTTTAGTTAAAACCGATGTTGTCAAAGTTTTCCTTTAGGGACATAATTTGAAGTTGGAAAAAGGTAATAAATTGCAATATATCGCAGAATATCGCAATATATTTAAAACCGCAATAATATTGTATCGTGACACAAGTATCGTGATAATATCGTATCGTGAGGCCTCTGGAGATTCCCACCCCTAGAATCCGATGTAGTAGCCGAACTGCGTTGGGCCAAAGATTTGTCCCTCCCTGCCACCAAAGAAAGAGCTATCGGCCATTCAACCAGTACAGCGCACTTAGGTGCTCTCATGGGACCTGGCTGTGGTTCTGGAGGGCTTATGCAACACCCCCTTTGAACCCATGGAAGAAGTTCCAGTCAAGTTTCTCATGATCAAGACTATTTTTTCTCCTCGCTATTTCCTCACTTAAAAGGATCAGGGATCTTCAGGCACTTTCTGTTTCGTGCCTGGAGTTTGCTCCAGGCATGGTTAGGGCATTCCTTTACCCGAGGGTCGGGTATGTCCCTAAGGTGCCCACTTCTTCGCCAAGGCCCATAGTACTTCCGTTCCAGGAAGTAGGCCAAGAAAGGCTTAATCTGCTCTGTCCAGTTCGAGCACTGGACGCTTACGCACACAGTGCTGCCCCGTGATGTAAGGCAGATCAGCTGTTTGTTTACTTTGGTCCGCCAAAGAAAGGATTTCCAGCGACCAAGCAGACTATGAGTAGGTGGGGGGTCGAGGCCATCTCACTAGCTTACGAGTCTTCTGGCCTCCCGCCACCTATGGGGGTCAGAGTGCACTCAACCAGGAGTATGGTGGCCTCCAAGGCTTTCAACTTGGGTGTGGCCTTGCAGGACATTTGTGCTGTGGCGGGCTGGTCCTCTCCGCACACTTTTGTCTGCTTCTATAACCTAGACCTGGCATCTACCCCAGGGTCCCAAGTTCTCTCTTCGTGATGTGCTCAAGAAATACACACAGGCAGGGACTTGGTAGTATGGCACAGTGGGTATTCTCGTTCCCAAAGCATTTCTCGACGCAGCTCGAGTTCCTGAAGAGGAACGTCTCCAGGTTACGTATGTAACCATGGTTCCCCGAGGGAACAAGACGCTGCGTTTCTTTGCCATACTCCCTGCATCCCTGCAGGCGCTACTTCATCGAAGCTAACTTGCGCTCTGCGGATGCACTTTTATACTTCCTGGTTGCTCACGTCACCCCGCTCGTGATGTCTTGCTGCTCCATTGGACTGATTTTACACGCGCTTCAGAGCGTGGTCACACAGGGGCATTCCCAAAGTGTTTCTTGACGCAGCGTCTCGTTCCCTCGGGGAACCATGGTTACATATGTAACCTGGAGACGTTTTTTTAAAATACATGTTTACTTTTGAATGGCAGTCAATGGAGAAATATTCTCTATTGTGGTTCTCAAACCTTTTGCTCATTTTGATCATATATATTTATTGTAGAAATGTATATTTATTGTAGAAATTTTCAATATTTTAAGGTATAATCCACCCAAAAATGAAAATTCTGTCATCATTTATTCACCTGCAGTTACTTCCAAACCTGTATGCTTTTCTTTCTTCTGCAAAACTCAAAAGAAGATATTTTATTGGAACAGTATTGGTTCCCATTGACTTCCATTGTATTTTTTTGTCCATACAATGGATGTCAGTGGGAAGTGTTTGATTACCAGGATTCTTCAAAATATTTTGAAAGAAAGACATACAAGTTAGAAACAAAATGAAGGTGAATAAATTATTTGAATTTTTGGGTGGACATCCTTTTTTAAATTGTATTCTTTTTCATGACTTGGTCTTTAGACAGTGTTTGTCAGTTTACATGTTTTACATTATATTAAAGCTAGGGGTGCTCCGATTGATCGACTACCGATCACTATTGGCTGATAATCACGTTGGGATGATTGATCGGTGGTCTCTAAAAAGGCAGATCTCAAAAAAACGATCTCAAGCTGATGACGCTGCCGTGAGAAGTTTGGCACGACATGCAGCGGCACCATCTCAGTCTCTGTCCGGCGTGGGTGAAATAATTATAATGCTGAAGGTGAGGTACTCAAAAACCTTGAATCTGAAACCTTGTGTGAGATGTAATTTCACAAACAGTGTGAGTGAATCACCGCTCGCACGCTCTCTCTTTCTTTCTCAAAATATGCAAATGGCTTCACACATCGCGTCTGTCTGTAAGCGAGCTGCATATTGCACAGTTGACACAGGAATTGTCACTTGCACAATCGAGGCAGTGTCACATCGTCGCTAAAGTTTATAAATTGCATTACTTTTTAATTCTTGCCAGTGTTTAACCATTCAGCGCTCTCCTGGAGACTGAGCGCTCATGCACACTCGCAGCGCACACACGTAATGCCAGGTTCACATTACTCCGTTTGCAGTGCGTATTTTTTTTCCATGTTCATGTTAACGGATTAAAGTGTGCACATTGCACACGGTTTCGGTCTGGCAGTGCGTTCAGGAGCGGTGTGTCTGCAGCAGTCTGAGTCTATGTTTGCTGCGCTGCAAGTGCTGAATTAAAGTAACAGCGCATTGTTTGCAGTAAATATGAACATGGATTGGCACGAAAATGAAGTTATTACACCATAAATGCATATTATTAAAGTCTACTGGGTTTCACAGTCAACACATATCATGGCTTTTTAGCTAGGTTTAAAGGGAAATAGCACTTTTAGATAAACATGGCAATAATAGATGGCACTTGTGGAGGTAGGAAAACAAAGTTCTTTACAAACCACAGGATTGCTTGTAATAAAGATTTAAATGCCAAAGGAAAGGCAGTAGAGCTGACTATTTCTGTCAATGGTAAGTTTGTGATAACGTAAGAAAGTAGTTTAAATGTTTTGCTACTTGCTTGAGCAACTTAATATATAAATCTAGAAGTAAATGCAAAAGTAAAAAGCATTGAATAATGTGCTGCTTATATTTATTGTGTTTAAACATGTATGTGAAAGATTGTATTACTGTACTGTGTAAAATAAGAATTGCAATGCCGAAAAAGCATTTTCAGTGACAATTTTTGGATTTGAAATCAAACTAATGGATAAATGTTGTGTTTGTGGTAAACAGCCACGGATCAGAAGTGGACTCCTGCATGAAAGCACAGTCCGTGCTGCTTCCCCTCTCACAAGAGTCATCTAAGAGGGGAAATTCCCCCCATTTTCTAAAATGAAATTAAGGCCCTGAATAAATGTCTAAAAATCCTGAATGGAGTATCACTATAAATAGTTATAAATGATAAAAAGAAGGCTTTAAAAGATCGGTGTCGGTGATCGGTATCGGCAGATACTGCTTTCTGTGATCAACGATCGGTGATCTGCCTCAAAAATCCTGATCGGAGCACCCCTAATTAAAGCATATTTTATCTTATTTTAAGTTATCTTGCAGGCCCCTTTGGAGTTCAGCTTCAGTCCCCCACTGACCCACTGCTGTAGTTACATAATCTGCCAGCAGGTGCTAAGTGGGCCATGCTAACTATCAATCTTATGCATCGTTAAAACCGAAAATTACATTTTAGATTAGTCAAATGTTATCTGCGAGCATTGACTGTAAAATTAAGACCGATCCCACCCCATCTCAGCACAGGAGGAAATGTACGGAGCAGATCACAGCTCACTGCACACACGTCATTATTACTGAAATGCTGTTAGCATGTGCTTTTGAACCCACAGATCCACTGCAGATTGAGCATGAGCATGTGTGTGTGTGTGTGTGTGTGTGTGTTGGCTTTCTTGTAGGCAGTCTTGTATGGGTGCTCTCATGCACACAATAATCTGCCTCTCTGCATGTGTTCAGCATGTGTTTGTATTCTCGGCGGCCCCTCATCATTGTCCATTTGAAGTGGGAAGAATCCATAAACATTCAATGATCAGTTGTTTTCTATGTCTGTGTGTGTGTGTGTGAGAAAGAGAGAGAGAGAGAGAGAGGTTTTACCTGTATTTTGAGGATCAAACACCTCTACAAGTATATAAAAACTGAATTCACCAGCATCAAATAGACCAGAAAACAACCTAATACAAATAAATATTGGGTTAGATTTTGAAATAGGGGATATAAAATAAATAGCTCTGTTTAAAATCATTAGAAGTCATTGGGCGATTAGTTAACACATACAGTAGCTCTGCCATGTATCACTTCATTGCTTCAGTGTCTTGCCCTGCATGTATGCAGTTTTGTGTGTTGGTTTCTTTGGGTTAATGTACTTCTCTCTGTGTGTCTGTGACCCTCAGCAATGATGTATGCATTGAGAGGAGAGGGGGGGCTTCACTGAAAGAGCTGCACTTGAATACCAGTAATGACTGGAGGGGGAGGGGATGGAAGAGGGGGAGAGAACAGAAAAAGGATGGAAGATAAAGGGAGGAGATGTGCATTGAAAGTGCCCTGTCAGTGAGACGGCTGGTGCAGAGCTGCCGCTTTCTAGCCATTTAGCACACAGAGAGCAGAAGTGAGCCCAGCTGAGCCTGCAGCCTTTCTTTCAAGGGTGCTGCTCTCTCTCTCTCTCTCTCTCAGGTATCTGCAAGATCTGTCTATCTGTTCATCTATTTTCCTTTCATTCTTTCTCTGTATCTTGCATCATTTGCTCTGCATTTGAATTTCACTAATGGCGCTGTCTAGGGATGTCATGCACCTGTTTTTCTGAGGGAGCACCAGGGGCAGTCTTTGCTCACTTGGTGCCCTCTGCAAGATAAGACTAAAGGGGGTCAAGCATTTAAATTTACTCTACTGTTCAAAAGATTGAGGACTTCACGATGTTTATTTATTTCAAGAAATTATTTTAATCAGTTAAATTAATCAAAATTGACAGTAAAGATTGTAGTAATTGAAGTTCATTATTTCAGAATTTTTTACATACATTTAATCTACATACATTAATTAAGATACTATGGGCCAGATTTACTAACAGCTTGCGCCAACGCAAACCGTCTTTTGGTTTTAAAATAGTACTGTCAGGATTTACTGAATTATATGATTTACTGATTGACTATGCATTTGCAGGAGTTTCCCTTTCAGATGCAAAATTTATGGGAGGAGTGTATTAAAATGAATCACGCAATGCAATTTAACATTTGGGCTCATGAGATTACTGGTCTTTGCGCCATTACATAACGCCCAATAAAGCATGTCTTAAACTATTTTGCACATGTGTCATAAGTACATCACCTGCACCTGATTAGCATCGGCTCTGCTTATTTGCGACTACACTAATT
>NW_015506035.1:423889-437167 GCF_001515645.1 Sinocyclocheilus grahami | reverse complement strand
GTTTAGTAAATTACTTAAGGTGTTACTTATAAGGGCTACTTTTGTTGCTGAGCAATGTTGCCATCAACAGGCAACTAGGTGAGACACGGGGCCCATGTCCGATCTAAAGTATCCAGAAATTTGTTGCCCATTCTGGGAAAATGCCCAAGCAACATCCCTCGGCAACATAGCTCAAAAAAGTTGCCCTGTGTATCATCACCTTCAGAACATAACATTACCTACTGATAGTAACAATCACTTTCAGAATAAAAAATAAGGCCGAAACAAAAAGTGCAAATGGATAAGCCTCTAACATTAAAATGTTAGCGTAAGTAAAATGAGGTGAGAATAATCCCTAAAATGCAGTCAGGAGAATTTAAGATCATCCATTTAACCACGTCAAACAGATTAATCAATAAAGGTCACACCGAATGAGTGAAAAACCACAAAAAAGCCTTAATCCTAAATATCTTAATCCAGTCACCATGCAGATTGAATAGAATTCAACAAGGCCACAGATAATCTGAATTTGCAGTAATTTTGTGTAATGATTTACAGATTAGCCAGTGGCCACACTGTAAATGTCAAAAATAAACCACTCTAATCTCTCTGAAGCCTCTGCAGAGGGAACTGCAGATTTGTATGGCTTGTGAATGAGAATGCAGTGTACTGTACGATGTACAGACTGAGCACATGTGAACAATTAATGAACAGATTGATGAGTTGATGAGATTAACCCTGATAATCTGGAAAAAATTGTATGAGTGTGTGCTGATGATTGTTGATGTTTACCACTTTTAGTGTTTTAGTGAAAACAACCCAGCAAACATAAGCAATGATGGATTTTATATCACAGACTATCACAAAGTGCCACTGAGATCAACAGGAATGGTAACGGTTAGCTTGAACTCTAGCCCTTCAAAATAAAATTCCCTCCATATTCGAAAAATATGTTAAGAAATACTCCCATTTAATTTAGTTTGTCTGTGTGCATCTATTTTTCTTTGTAATCTGCATACACACCAAGTAAATGCAAATATAAACCCAGTGAACCTGATGTTAATCTAAATGGCACATGCAATTGTGCATATTTTATTTGTGTTTTTGACTCAACAGGCAAGTGTTTCGTGGAGTGCTGAACTTTGCTCGGTTATTTATAGCTTGCAGTGTTAGCATCCTTACAGTAGGAACACAATGTGTGCTTCCTCATCCGACAGACTGTGACAGTACGATAATCTAATTCAACAACCCTTATCTTAATTAGTCTTATCATTATCAATCTAATGCAATCAGTCATTATATTTAGGCCTCCCATCAAACAAGGTGCTCTTCTTCAGCTCATGATAGTGTGTGTGTTTGGGCACACTCATAGGAGTGTGAATGTGATTTATTATTGCCTAGTAATTTTATTGTATGTTTTCTCTTTCATTTGTCATTTATGTTTTGTTTTTTAAAAAATGGACAGGAACATATTGTCTTTCTGTTTCCTGTACTACCAGTCTTTTTTTTCTTTATCATGGACTTTCTATCTCAGTGGGTAGATTTTCATTCATTTTTCCATAAGCTGTGTTGCGCTGCTAGGAAACTACTGGTTGCTGTAGAGATGTAGCTCATCGGCCACTTGGAGTGGAAGACTGGGTTTGCATCCATGCCATTTTATCCTTCCTTTATGGGCTTTATTTATGCCATTACTTTTCTTTCTCTTGCTCTCTGTGCCTCTGTTTTTCTTATTTATACACTCTTTTTTATCTCTCTTACATTTATTGTAATTATCTTGTTTGTTATAAATAATGCTGTTAATTTACTTGTTTTCTGTTGAGGGAGAGCAATGTAAGCCATGTTAAGAAGACTGAAAAACAGCTTTAGAAAGCTACACCAATCACTACTTGATGCAGAAGCCTAAAGATCAGTACATCTGTGTAATTGGTATTACACCTCCAAATTCTCAAAACACACCCAAGTGCCCTTTACAAACCTCATGACAGCCTAGAGATTCCACCCACAATTAGCATAACCCACTGTAATGACCCAACGAGGCCGCAGCTAATGAGAAACACAGTGGCACTGTTCCCTTGCCACATGCCAACCCCCAGGGATTCTTTTGGGGCGGCGATATGTTTTGTGTATTTGTCAGCCTCATTTCAGCTTAAGTCAGTCTCTTCCTTACTTCTCTTCCTGTGCGAGCACCTTGAGCCCAGACTAATTACTAAGCCATTAAAGCTCTTACTACAGTCTGGACCTGGAGCCGCACCCTGATGTCTTAGGGGCCATTCACACAGAACGCGTCTTTGCATCTAAAAACGCGAGACGCAGCGCTCAGGAATGGTTTAAAAAAAAGTGCAGTGTAGAACGCGAGGGTCTCGAGACGCGCTTTTGAGACGTGATGCAATAACGACAATAACGGAACTAATAGAAATAGGCAAATAGCAAAATTGATAGATACGAGTTTTGACATGGAAAACAAGAAAATAATTGCACTGGCTATGGCATTTGTCATAGATAAAAAAGGTGTTGCTGCTCAGAGAACAAAAGGACAGAGATCTGGTTGGGTTCACCCCATCCTCCGACACAGACATAAATACGGGTAATACCACCGGCTTGTTCAAGAGCTGAAGCTAGATGGCGCTAGGTTTAAAGTGTATTTTAATGAAAAATCATGATCGTGCATCACTAGTTAATTTACTTTTTTATTTGACGAGGGATAGCAATCTAAGCCATGTTAAGAACAGCTTTAGAAAGCTACACCAAACGCTACTTGATGCAAAAGACTAAAGATCCTTCAGTACATCTGTCTAATTGGTTTTACACCTCCAAATTCTCAAAACACACCCAAGTGCCTTTTACAAACCTGATGACAGCCTAGAGATTCCACCCACAATTTGCACAACCCACTGTAATGACCCAACGAGGCCGTAGCTAATGAGGCACACAGTGGCATTGTTCCCTTGCCTCATGCTGACCCCCTGGGATTCTTTAGGGCGGCAATATGTTTTGTGTATTTGTTAGCCTCACTTCAGCTTAAGTCAGTCTCTTCTGTACTTCTCTTCCTGTGTGAGCACCTTGAGCCCAGGCTAATTACTGAGCCAGTACAGCTCTGACTGCAGTCTGGACCTGGAGTCTCTCCCTGACATCTTATTCTGTTGTTATTTGCAGACTCTGTTTCATATGATTTCAGCGTCTGGCTGGCTGCTATACATGCTGGCAACTAGGACTCTATAGACGTCAAAGGTCTACACTGGGAGTAAATTGAAGCCTGAACTCAATCCAAATAATGAGATGTTGTGGCCAGACCTGATTTGATTGGTACCTTTAAAATTCAAGATTGAATCTGTGGTACAGTATCTTTTTTTATTCTTTGTTGAGCAGAAAGTGCTGTGAATGCCCTAAGCAAAAAAAAAAAGAAAAGAAGAAGCGGTTCAGTGCCAGTGGGGGATGACACTGTGTTAATCAGGTTACTAATGGGAAGGACAGTGTGTTAAGCAGCGTGCTGGTCTGGGTGACAGTGTGTTGATCATGGCACTGATGGGGGTTATAGTGGAAAGGAAGGTGATTGTGGTCCAGGGAGTGTTAAAAGCATGGTATTTGTAGCATGATAACATTTTTAGACCTGCAGCTAAAAATAAATGTAGTTGAAAGAGGCCTGCAGTGGTGGCAGATCAGGTATGCAGCAGAGAGGAGAGAACAGCACACTTTAATAAATGCCAGGCCTCAGCAGACTCCACACAAACCTGCAGGCCTGTGGAGAGAGAGAGAGAGAGGGTGCAGAAAAAGACAGTTACATCTTGTCTCTGTCAGTATTCCTGTGGAAGCGAAAGAGAGTGTGAAAATCGGCAGAGAAGAAAAAGAAAACATAAGCAAGTTAAAGGGATAGTTCAACCAAAAATCTAATGTGACTATTCATCAATGTATGTCTGTGAGTGGAACTCTGATTCATGTACAAATTGTTCAGTGTGATCGGTGAAGGAATCAGGCAGTACAATACCTAAACTAATGTATCGGTCTGATTAATCAAGAACCGTTGTGACATGATCATCGAGTGAATTTCATTTGTAATTGTCATCTGATTTGTAAATGTATCATTCGGTATGATCCCTAAATGAATGTTTCAGTTTAATACCTTAAAAGGGTCATATGATGTTGCTAAAAAGAACATTATTTTGTGTATTTGGTGTAATGAAATGTGTTTATGCGGTTTAAAGTAAAAAAAAAAAAAAAACATTATTTTCCACATACTGTATTGAGTAATTTTATTGAGTAAACTTATTGAGTCTCCTCTATGCCCCGCCTTTCTGAAACGTGTCGATTTTTACAAAGCTCATCGGTTGCGGCAAGCACATGTGATGCCCCCGGGCTGGTCCACGGTGAAAGCCAATCTGGCGATCCACAACAGAAGTTTATATATTTCCTCAGCGACCAGCACGAATCAGCTCTAGGCATGACGAAGCGGATATCATCCTCTTTTGGAAGACCAACCAAAGTAGTTTCGCTTTCACAACGAAACACACAGCGCCTTCACGACATGGCGGCAGCAACAATACTACAGCGAGAATAAAAGTTACGCCTTCTTTCTTTGCGTGAACATTTGGGCGGCGTTATGCAAATCTTTCAGCATCGTGACGTAGACATGTGGGGGCGTGTTAGAACGAGTCGTTTTAGGTAGGCGTGGTTGACTCTTAACTTTTATAAAGAATATCTCTTTGGATTTGAGACTTTAGTCTTTGCAACTTTACAGATCTTCTTTATGCACCAAGAGCTTGTAACACTTCAAAGAAAGGAAAAATTTCAATCGCATCATATGACCCCTTTAATACTACATACAGTTTTGGAACAACATGATGGTAAGAAAATAACTGAGTAGGTGAACTGTTCCTTTAACCAGATAGTTTTTTTTCCTGTCATAACTAATCCATTTTTCTCAAACCTGACATTAATCAAATAAGTGCTTCTGATGGTAGGTGGGGGGGGGCTGGGTTTAGAATGTAATTATTAATGTGAATGTAATTATTCCTCCATAAATCCCAACAGAGAATTCCCCAGTGTGGGATGAGTGCGTTGGTGTGCTCCACTTCAGGAAGAGTTCAGTAAGGGCAGGTCATAGAACAGAGTAAGGGGCAGTCTAACCCAGATTTTTTGTCTGTCACTTTCTCTCTTTCTCTCTTTCTCTGAGTCACTGAAGAACCCTGATGATGCAGAGGGGAAAGAGTGACAGAAACTGAGACATTTTGATGTTGATGCCTCAGTAATTGAACAGCACACCTTCCCTTTCAAATGCTTTTTGGCTCTGCTTTATTCTCCAGGATAACATGGCTAGGTCAGGCTGACATGGTTTTAATGTGTCTTTACTTTAGGGGTGCCATGGTACCAACTTCAACTCTCAATATCAATTTCTCTAGGGATGCACCGATACCACTTTTTCCAGTACTTGCCCGATACCGATACTTTTATTTTTGGTACTTACCGATACCGAGTACCAATAGCAGTATTGTTATTGCATTTGTACATTTTTAAAATATTGGGTACAGAAACCAAAAGAGTATGGATAATGTTAGTTGGTTAACTTCATTTATCAAATAGATACAGTCAAACCAAAATTTATTCAGACACCTTCAACATTTCTCACATTATCACAGTTTATTAGCTATAGTTTAGAAAATGGTAATAAAATATAACAAGAACTCAGAGTTAAACTGTGTCAGAACAAATTCAGCTTGATAATGTTAGATAACTTTGATAGAAAGGTAATGGATTACAATCAACCAAAAATTAAGACAGCTGTTAGTATGACAGTATTTACACAATTATCAATACTTAGTAGGGCAACCCTTAGCCTTAATGACAGCCTGTAGTCTCCTGGGCATGCTGTCACCCAGCTTCATGCAAACTTGAACTTTTTTTTTTTTTTTCCTAGACTCGGTCTGAATAATTTTTGGTCACAAATTTGTATCAGTTTTACTGGTAGTCCACTGTATGAAGAAATTTTGGGTATAATTTGTCACAGTTTACTTTATTTTGCTATCCTCACTTACATAAATGACCTATAGTGTCCTGCACCCACTAGTAAAAAAAATATAAAAAATTATATCTGGTCTCTGAATAATTTTTGGTTTGACTGTATATCCTTTGGTTATTTTCACACTTAATTATGCCCATTAAAATGTATTTTACAAGTTTTTGTTACTTTCACTGTTCATTTTTTTGCTCTGTGGTACATCATATTTAATTGAATAGCATTAGAGAGAAAGTCACCAGAAAGTCGTGTATGCCTAAAGTTAAAAATAAATGATGTTTATAGTGAATGCCCCTATAAATGGTCTTATTTTTACGGTTTAGTTTTAATCCAAATGATGCGTGTTCTAAGTGAGTGAACATCAAAGATCGCACAACAGAATTGCGCTCTCTCTCATTACCATTAAGCAACTTGTGCATTGTTTTACTTACTTGTTTATGACATATCCGACCGAACTACAAACTTTCCTGTGATGTCTGTGAGAAAGGTATATTCACTCGACAAGCTCGCGCATCTGTGCCGCCGCGCGCTCAATCCATGAATCCTGAATGTTTAACATTATATTCATTGCATACATATACAGGTGCATCTCAATAAATTAGAATGTCGTGGAAAAGTTCATTTATTTCAGTAATTCAACTCAAATTGTGAAACTTGTGTATTAAATAAATTCAATGCACACAGACTGAAGTAGTTTAAGTCTTTGGTTCTTTTAATTGTGATGATTTTGGCTCACATTTAACAAAAACCCACCAATTCACTATCTCAACAAATTAGAATATGGTGACATGCCAATCAGCTAATCAACTCAAAACACCTGCAAAGCTTTCCTGAGCCTTCAAAATGGTCTATCTTGGTTCACTAGGCTATACAATCATGGAGAAGACTGCTGATCTGACAGTTGTTCAGAAGACAATCATTGACACCCTTCACAAGGAGGGTAAGCCACAGGTGCATCCCTACTATGAACACATTACTTTATATTAAAACATAAATATTAATATAAATATGTTAAATATTTAAATATAAATGTTAAATATATTTGAATATTTTATTTTTTAAATATATATATATATATATATATATATGTATATATATATATATATACACAATAATACTTATATTTTTATTTATAAAATGTAATATTGTATGCTTTGAACATACCACTTTATATTAAAATATTAATATTAATAAATATATTGAATATACATAATTATTCAATCAATGTACATTTATTCCAGCAATTATTCAACTAAATGGTCAGTAGCAAAATAAAAAAGCAGGGCAACTTATTAGCAATAGATTGTAAACCAAATAAATAACAGCGCTTGACGTATTTCAAGTATCTAACAGTATCAAATATTAAGATGAAACATTCAGAAATTAAACATAAATACGAAAGTAAACAGAGTTAAAATTAAACAATTTAAATTATGTGAAATTTTAGTAAACATTATCGTAAATAATTATAAATTGTTTTTGTGATAGCATTTGATAGTAGCATTCAGTACTACTGATATAGAAGAAAGCTATTGTTATATATTTATTCTAGTATCGTCATGGCACTGAAAAGTCCAATAGCCTTTCATTCTCAGCAGCCAGACATTAGCCAGTCATAGACATGGATTAGGGGTTTGTGGATGCCACTTGATGAAAGAAAAGAGGAAGTTGATCTTAAAATGGCCTTATTGCTTTTGGAGCATTGATTACCTTCTTCAATAACAACATGGCATGTAATGAAAAGGACTTGATGTGAATGATGTTGATGTAAGAGAGAAAGCTTTCAGTTGGTTTACAGCGCCGGGTGGGTGTGGCCTCCTCAATGACGAGTGTCCGTGTCGGTTAATAGATCGGCAGAGGTGTGGTCTCCGCTCTGGGCTTTCAGCACCTCCTGCGACTAGGCCACAACTGGAGCCTTCAGCAGGAGAGCAGAATAACAGCTAAATATTTCATCAAATCAATAATTCAACAGCTGCCATGGGAGGAAAATAGAGAGAGATGGAGATGAGAGAGAGAAGGGAGGAGATAGAGTGAGAAAGTGGGAAGGGAGGTTGAGATACAGAGAAAACGAAAGAGAGAACACCAAATCTGCAATCACATTCCCCAAGACAGGCCCGGTAACCATAGTAACTGGAGATGACTGTCACATGATGCGGAGGAGTGGAGCGAAAGGGAGGGGACCTATGAAAGGAAAGGGAGAGATGATAATCACGGGACGGAGTGTAAAGGGGCGAATCGAAAGCAGATTGAGTCAAGTTCTGTGTTGCCTCGATTCTGCATCATCTCAACAGAAGCCAAACACTTTCCCATCATCCAGATTGCTTACTTATGAGTGTGACATAACAACTGTGAAGTAAGAGAAAGAGCCAAAGATGTTAGGGCAGGGGATGAAAATAATGAGGACAGTAGCATAGCAGCAATCTTTCTTTTGCTGTTTCATCCTTGCCGCTATTATCTCAAGTGCTGAGCATGACCAAAGGAAGACCATTTTCTGTTGGCCTTGCTCTGCACAAATTCTATTTAGCTTAATAAAACACCTTCTATAGTGGTGTTCTTCATCAGCTGAGTCATTGTAAGGTAGATGAGCATCAAAAGGAGGCCGTTTATGTTGAGATACCATTTTTTGTCTTGGCAGTGCTGTATTGACAAGGCTGCTTTGGAATTGTGGGAAATATCCTGCAAGTTTTGATCCAAGTTCCCACACACATCATGTTCAAGGCAAGCGTATTACATAATTCACATTATATAATTTGAGTAATATAGTATGCATATAATTGGTAGCTCTATTCCAAATCCTAGTGAGCTGCATGCATATCCTGCCTACATAGGTAGCATACTGAAAGAGTGAAGTGACGTGTGGCCAAGTATGGTACTCGGAATTTGTGCTCTGCATTTAACCCATCCAAGTGCACACACAAACCTGTCATAGAACCTTCTAAATCAGCGACTCTGTGAATATTGACACAAAAAGCCACTAGCAATTGATTTCAGTAGAGTTTGATGTTAGCATGTTGCTAAGCTAATCATTCGGTACCCTAATAATAATTGATATTACATTTAAAGCAATAGTTTACCCAAAAATTTAAATTACCCCATGATTTACTCACCCTCAAGCCATCCTAGGTGTATATAACTTCCTTCTTTTAGATGAATACAATCGGAGTTATATTAAAAAATGTCATGGCTGAAAGAAGAAAGTCATATACACCTAGGATGGCTTGAGGGTGAGTAAATCATTGGGTAATTTGCATTTTTGGGTGAACTATCCCTTTAAAGTTAGTATATAATACAAGTTTCAATTGAAATTACATTAAAGTATATTTTTAGTTTACTATAAATTCCTGTCAGTGCATTAGACAGTACGCTTTTACCATTTTTTAAAGTAGTAATTTATCTTATTTAAGTCCTACATTAGAACCGGCTTTACTGATGAGATGCGCTTGACAATCGCATGCGATTTAATTGCACAGCTCTACTACAGTGTATTTCTTTTTTACAAGGTCGACTGATTAAAAGATGTTTAAATACAACTGACATTTGTAGATGTCCAGTAGGATGCTTGATAGTAACCGTGTTCCTCTTGCATATCAGATTCAATCATCTCAACTTTATGAGTCAGTAGTTTGTCATCCTGCTGGTGTCGTATTCAGTCTCCTGGAGGACTATAGTATTAGTCAGTGCAGGCCTCAGCAAGACCTGACACATGTGACAAACACAGTCCTATTTCTGTGTTTTCATGCCGCAGAGCCGTACGACAGTCTCTCCTGATGTGACTTTCTTATTGTGTGTGAACCAGGCGAACCAGCAGCTGCTTAATGATGCTGGTCTGCGTGTGTCTGTCTATTCTGATGATAATATGTCTTGAGATAATAAAGGCAGGAGATGAACGGTCATCACTGCATAGCGTGCCATTCTGTGGAACATACAGCGTCAGTCATCTACATCATCTAATTTCTGTTATGGGCTTTCCCTCTCTGCCATAGAGACGTAGCTCTTTAACCACTTGATGAAATAGTGGGTTTGCCTCTGTAATTTTAGCCTTCCTTTTTGGGCTTGTGTGTTTTCTCTCACTCTGTTCTAAATACAGGCCATATGACCTTTTTGTTCTATTTTAAATGTATTTATATTCATGCATTTGGCAGACTCGCTTAAGCAAAGCGAGTTAATTATCCCTGGAAATCGAACACATAACCTGGGGCTTCCTAGTGCCATACTGTACACTACTTGAAGGTCAAAAGGATGCTTTGGAAAACTAAAGGCTAGTTCAACAACAAACCAACTTCCTTAAATATGTTAACATGATTATATACATCAAGTTTTATATACAAACTCTTATGTTTATGGATTTCCTAGGAATCGAACCCATAACCTTGGGTTCGTTAGAGTTATGCTGTGCACTACTAGAGGCCATAAGGATGTTTTGGTAAACTAAAGGCTAGTTCACATAGACCCAAACACCAAATGTCTTAAATATATTAACATGATTATATAGATCAAGTTTATACTTTATAAGTTTATGCATTCCCTGGGAATCAAACCCATTATCTTGGGGTTGCTAGCACCATACTGTACACTACCTGAAGGCCATAAGGATGCTTTAAAGGTTGGTTCAATATTGACCCAAACACCAACTTCCTTAATTAAATATATTAACATGGTTATAAACATCAAGTTTTATATACAAATTAAATGGTTATAGACTCGCTTGGAATCGAACCCGTAACCTTGGGGTTGCTAGTGCCGTGCTGTGCACTACTAGAGGCCGAAAGGATGCTTTGGTAAACTAAAGACATAGACGCACACAAAGATTAACATAATTATATATATCAAGTTTATATACACTTTATAAGTTTATGCATTCCCTGGGAATCGAACCCATAACCTTGGGGTTGCTAGCGCCATACTGTACACTACCTAAAGGTGATAAGGATGCTTTGAAAAACTAAAGGCTAGTTCACATAGACCCAAATGCGAAATTCCTAAAATATTTTAACATGATTAGCATGATGCATTATCAGGATTAGCATGTTTTGATAAAATACGGTAAAGATCTAGGGTGTCCCCAGGTAATGTTGTATATATTGTAGACGCGTTTTCTCATTTTGTAAAGTTCCCCAGGCATCCTCTAGGGCGGCGAGAGATGTCATCACTGTATAGTTTGCCATCCTGTTTTCTAATTAAAGCACATCCATAATAGTACTGAATGTGCGTGTGTGCGTGTGTGCGTGTGTGCGTGTGTGTGTGTGTGTGTGTGTGTGTGTGTCTATTTGAAGGGACTTTGCCTGTAGGTAGATTTCCCAGTACTTGACTATCTCTGGCTTTGACATGTCTGTGCTATTAACATCAGCAATGGTTATTAAAAGAAGTACAGCTAATAGCGTTTCCCTTTTACAGGATGCCTCAGAAAGTCATTGAGATAAAATCATATTTTATTAGAAAAATTTTATGAGGACTCTTGTTACTGCTCAAATCATAACATTAGGAATCTGGGGGGTTTTCTCAGAGAAAGTAATTGACAAATAAATCCAAAACAAATACTATAAAATATGAGATGAAACAATAAAATTAAAAATTGTTCCTAAATGAACACTAACCTCGACACTAAAAAGTCTACTAAAGTTTCAGAGGGGGGAAATGTCTCTTTTTGCTCTCTTGAGTTCTCATAGATAAACTGTGGTATGAATGTGAAGTTCCACAGATTCTCAAAAAATACGGAAAATAAGCTGGTTACTGAGTTAGCAATCCTCCCACTCACAGCACCTCTTTTGGTCATGTCCATACTGAAATACACTAAACATCTTTTTGTTAATGACCTCTCAGTCTCCTTACTTAAGAAGTCTACCACATGCCTGTGGTTGTAACCTTGGAAAGATGATTTGTAGTTTAAATCCATGTCTAGAGAGATGTGTCATTGCCTTTGATAAAGTACTTGAGCAGGGTCTATATATCTTCAGCAAAGCGGAGCATCTCTTTTCCTCTGTGCTAGTTTGAAGACAAAAGTTGCCATCGTCAGTGATAGATTATTAGACCACAGCCCTTGGGGCTCATGAGGGACTGTATGTTACTCTCCTGTTCATTGCAAGATTAGAAGCCAGCTGATTCAAGATGACTAGATTGATTATGCCATATTACACTTGACCTTCACTCTACTTCACATTATATGAGAAAGGCCTGTATTAGGGCTTTGCAGACACAATCATACTGTGTAGATTTATCACAAATTCTTGTGAATATATTAACAATATATCATCAATTCCTTTTTTTCAGTCGTTTTTCATGATATTGAGACAGTATTTTAGGCCCTTTCATTTGTTTGTTCATTTATTTGTTTGCGTTTAGGAATGTTTTTCTCTTGATATTACATTATAAAATGAGGCCCATTTATTAATTCTTTCATTTTTGTTCATGTATTACTATAATTTCGTACAGTTTAATTACTGCAAAAGCAAATGAGCAAATTCACTCTTGGATATATTGAGTATCTCTCAGCAGTGATCATGTTAAGATGTCACATAATTAATCATGTTGTGAGATTTAACATATCACGAGGTAGTGGCCGATACCTAGCCAGACTATAGATACTATACTACTGTGCTAGCCTGTATTATTGCATATTGCATTAACAATACCAGACATAGACACCATTGTGTTGTGTCAACCAGTGTCGCCCTTAACAATCAACAAGAGTGATACAAAAACCTAATAATACTGAGGAATTCAGAATTTACTGTCAAATGGCAATTCTATTGTATATGCGTTATGATGAGTTCACAGTGCCTTCTTACGTCACTCTTACGATAGCTGTGCTCATAAACAGGTGCCGTGTCAGGGCGTCTGCAAGGATACTGTCTGTCACGCTGGGCTACTGACTGATCTGCGATTCAAATCTACAGTGTGCTGAGTTCTCTCCTCGCGCTGTTTCCTCTAATAAATGAATGCTGATGAAGATTGGTCCATTCTCTTTAGTCTGTGCAAAGACCTTAATGAATAGCTATTATGTGTCTCTATGAGCCTGATCTAAATTCAATAGGCAATCACTCAGGAATCACATGCTCCTTCAGTGCCACACGCCAAAAAAAGCCTTAAGCACAGGTAGAAAGAGCAAATGAAGAATGAGAAGCGTGACCAGCGTTGTGACATTAGAGACAGACCCACCTGCTATGAGGCAAATGTTGGGAGGGGAAGGACTGTTTAGGATGCCAAAAATGAGTTTGCTAGACAAGTCTTTAATAGAGACGTTTTTTTTTCCCTCTTCATTTGCATAAATGTTCTGCCTTTTGTTCAGTGATCAG
>NW_015506035.1:422517-423879 GCF_001515645.1 Sinocyclocheilus grahami | reverse complement strand
GTTTTCTCATTTTGTAAAGTTCCCCAGGCATCCTCTAGGGCGGCGCTGTTCTTTATGTATATTTCACTGTGATTAAACAGCACTGTTTGGAAAGTACCAAGAAAAATCAATGGAGTGCATGAACGAGGGAATCTTTTGTCTTTTTCAGTGTCAGTGAGAGATGAATTAGAGATGTCATCACTGTATAGTTTGCCATCCTGTTTTCTAATTAAAGCACATCCATAATAGTACTGAATGTGTGTGCGTGTGTGTGTGTGTGTGTGTGTGTGTGTCTATTTGAAGGGACTTTGCCTGTAGGTAGATTTCCCAGTACTTGACTATCTCTGGCTTTGACATGTCTGTGCTATTAACATCAGCATTGGTTATTAAAAGAAGTACAGCTAATAGCGTTTCCCTTTTACAGGATGCCTCAGAAAGTCATTGAGATAAAATCATATTTTATTAGAAAAATTTTATGAGGACTCTTGTTACTGCTCAAATCATAACATTAGAAATTAGGAATCTGGGGAGTTTTCTCAGAGAAAGTAATTGACAAATAAATCCAAAACAAATACTATAAAATATGAGATGAAACAATAAAATTAAAAATTGTTCCTAAATGAACACTAACCTTGACACTAAAAAGTCTACTAAAGTTTCAGAGGGGGGAAATGTCTCTTTTTGCTCTCTTGAGTTCTCATAGATAAACTGTGGTGCATGGGTCTTTTCTTTTCACTCCACTCATCCAGTCCATTTCTCACGCTCTCCTCTTTTGGCTTGTGTAGTTGCATCTCTGTTGTGGATTTGCGGGACGGCGGAACTCAGTGCCTTCATGTAGTAAGCTCAATTGTGACCTCTTTAAAAGAAACTAAACGCTCTTTTCAGAAGTCATTATTGCTGTCAAGCTTTTTAAACGTGTTTGTTAAAGGGAGTGATATCATAGGAGGAGAACAGAGGAAGTAAGAGGGATGGAAGAGTGAAAAAGGAAGTTAGGATGTTGTGGGTATATATTGTATTTACATATTGGATGTGAACATATTTATATTGAATTAATATATTTTAAAGTTATAATATATATATTATATACTGTATATATACAGTAGTGTGAAAAAGTGTTGGCCCCCTTCCTGATTTCTTATTTTTTTGCATGTTTGTCACACTTTAATGTTTCAGATCATCAAACAAATTTAAATATTAGTAAAAGATAACCCAAGTGAACACAACATGCAGTTTTTAAATGAAGGTTTTTATTATTAAGGGAAAACAAAATCCAAAACTACATGGCCCTCTGTGAAGAAGTGTTTGCCCCCCTGTTAAAACTGTGGTTTATCACACCTGAGTTCAATTTCTCTAGCCACACCCAGGCCTGATTACTGCCACACC
>NW_015506035.1:369109-421967 GCF_001515645.1 Sinocyclocheilus grahami | reverse complement strand
ACTGTATATATACCGTATATATTTCTGTAACCATTAGAACTAAGAGACTTTCCATAATTACAAATCCAACACATTTGAGTGTGCCCTTAAAAGTTTTTCTCTTTCAAATGGAGCGACTGTATGTAAATGAGGAGCAGCAGATTTAATAATAAAAAATAATGTTGATAGTTTAGTTGATAGTACTAGAACAGTTGCAGATTCTGTTATCTCTTTTCTTCTGTAATGCCCTTGCACAAGTTTGTATAACCCAAAGTTGTTATGCAAAGATAACTGACCAAAGAGTTTTTTTTTTTAAAGCAAGAGCCAGCTTATAGTGAGGGCTTTATAAAAGATTTAGTGCCAGCAGTACAATGTGAACTTGCGTCTTTCAGTCATGCTTTCAATGCAGTAATTTTTTGCAACTTAGCGCCCATGACGTTAACCAGGAGGTTAATTTTTACGTCTTAGATGTATTTTTCTTAATCTGTTTTTTTTCTTCTTTTTTTAATTTGTTTGTCTGTAAAAATAACTAAAACATCTTTAAAACAAGATCCTTTTTTTTAGGAGCAAAACGTTTATGAAAGTATATTTTGTGAGCAAACAAGCATGTTTACAAAATATTTGTAATAATTTTCATTCAAGCAACCAAGCAGTCAATTTTGTCTTATATGTTTCTGCAAAAATTCTATGGAACGAATATAAAAGGGACAGATAAGTCAATTGTTGCTTTTTTTAGGAGCAAAACGTTTATGAAAGTATATTTTGTGAGCAAACAAGCATGTTTACAAAATATTTGTAATAATTTTCATTCAAGCAACCAAGCAGTCAATTTTGTCTTATATGTTTCTGCAAAAATTCTATGGAACGAATATAAAAGGGACAGATAAGTCAATTGTTGACACAGTAAAGCCACAATCACACTGTCTGTGAAGAAACTGCTGCAGGTCACAAGTCTCAGTGCTGTCAGTTGCTAGTAGGCGTTCCCACAATGCATCACTGCTTATTTGCTTAAAGTTGAACTCTGCTTGATTTTGTCACAAAACCAACGGATGCTGTTGCACATGTCACAGGAAATTGCAAAATGAATGTCTTCTAGTTGTTTTGTTGAACTGTCATTGTCAAAAACCCTGAAGAGGAAGGAGCTAAAAAAAATTAATAGAACAGCCCAGATGATTTGGACTTTGAGAAAATTACAAGAAATGTTTGAGTTCATATTTAAGTGTCATCCTTTTAATTGCAATTTATCTCAAAATTTGAACAATTTGGAGCACAGCTTGTGACTTGTTCTGTTTGCAAGTCTCCTCGTCACACTGATGGATGTTCTGTATGTGTGTTTGCTTTTAACAGGCTGATGCTAAGATGGTCTGCGATGTTGTGAGCCGTATGGAGGATACCGAGCCCTACTCTCCAGAGCTGTTGTCTGCCATGATCCGCCTGTGGTCTGACTCAGGCATCCAAGAGTGCTTCAGCCGTGCCCGCGAGTACCAGCTCAATGACTCCGCCCAATAGTGAGTACGGCCCTCTGCTGGAAAGAGCCATTAGTGCTTTACGCTTCATTAAGAGCATTCTGCCTAAATATACCAATCTTTTATTATATCATTGACCATCACACTGCAGTCCAGTTCATTTTAGAGAACTATCCACAGGGCATATATTTTATGGACTGTAAATTGAACGTGGACACATAAGGTTGTGTCTACAGCATAATATGTATAATCTTTATTTCCAGTGCTTGTTTGAACAGGTCGCTTTTAGAGTATTACTTGAGCTCAGCAAAATGTCACTCTGAAGTGAATTTGCAGATGCAATTACAGTGTGTGCTGATGAAAGGTCTCGAGTTATGTATGTGTGCATGTGTGTAAGAGTTCCGTCAGCATTATATTTCTGATGTTGTGGTTTACTGTAATAGTTTGGGAAGCCTGTCATTGTGGGAAGTGGTGTTTAGATAAAGACAAATTACTTGCTCACATATTGACAAAATAGATTATGTTGCGATGAGGCAAATGTTGGGAGGGGAAGGACTGTTTAGGATGCCAAAAATGAGTTTGCTAGACAAGTCTTTAATAGAGATGTTTTTTTCCCCCTCTTCATTTGCATAAATGTTCTGCCTTTTGTTCAGTGATCAGTAAGACAATATTTTCCCAATTATATATATATATATATATATATATATATATATATATATATATATATATATGGCAAGCAAAACTTATCTGTATTTAAAGTCTAATGGTTTTACACTAGTTTATTAGACAGTTAAAATACCTAAAGGGATAATTCACCCCAAAATTCTGTCATCATTTACTATTATTTTATGTTGTAGACAAAGGATAAGATTTAAAAAAATGTCTGTGTGTTTGGGTGTGTGTGTGTTTTGTGTTCCACAGAGGAAAGAAAACCATATAGGTTTTTGAAACGACTCATGATTTTCATTTTTTGGGTGAACTATCCCTTTTAAGCAACAGCATGCTAATTCCAGAGGTCAAGTCTCCCTTATTTCTTTGACGATCTATATTAATTATAACACTGTACTGCAATTTCCTTAAGAATCAGTGAATAGGCTCATTGTAGCATTCTTGCAGCACCCAGAATTTCAGACCTTTTTGTTACCACAATAAATGTGCTGACAATGTCTCCAATACCCTGTAGTTCTTTTTCCTGCACATCTTTCTGTCTCTCTCTCCATGATGGGGAGCAGCAGACTGCAGGCAGGCCGGTGAGAGGTGTTGCCAGGCAGAGCACTCAAGCAGCAGCAGGAAACAGAGGGAGAAAGAAAGAAAGATGGTGTATGAGAGAGAGAGAGGGAGCAGGGGGATGGGCAGAGCTGGCAAGCAGCCTGAGTGGTAGAGAGAAACGAGTTTCCCATACTAAAAGGAGAGAAAGTGAAGAAACCCTACAGCACAACCCCGCCCGCATGTCCATTAGGCCTAAAACGACGGAGTGAAGTCCACGTAGCGTGTTGCCGTATTTATAAAAGATTTACAATAGTTCATACAGCTACTCCTCAGAACACCATCAGGGCATTGAGTGCATAGGAGATAATAAAAAAACAATTAGCACTGCTGCGAATATCAAAATGCGCTTGCGCACATGCAGACTTGTACACAAAAGCACACAATTCTTCCTTAATGTGTATATTCTCTGCACCTACGGCCAACTAAACAGGCATAGATTTTAAACGCATTATGATATTATTTTGTGATACACACAGACAAATATAAATGTGTATAAATGCTTTTTTGGAATAATTGGGATTTTTTTATATAAAAAAATAAAATAAAAAATAAGTCTCTTATGCCCACCAAAGCTGCATTTTTTTTATCAAAATATTGTAAAAAACAGTAATATTGTGAAATCCTATTATAGTTAAAAACTCAAGTTTTCTATTTTCATATATTTAAATATGTAATTTATTTCTGTAGTATCAAAGTGTATTTTTCAGCAGCCATTACCTCAGTCTTTAGTGCCACTGCATCTTTCAGAAATGTTTGGTGCTCCAGAATTACGAATTATTATTTGAACTGCTCAAATATTAATAGTGGTTCTTATTATTATCATCAGTTTTTAAAACTTTGGCAGCTTAATATTGTTGTGGAAACCATGATACATTCTTTGATGAATAGAAATCTTATGTAATATTATAAATGTCTTGATGGTCACTTTAAAACAAAAATAGTATGAAATTGTTCATGAAGTACAGTATTTGGCATATATATATATATATATATATATATATTATTATTATTATTGTTTGTGCTTCTCAAATGTTAATAATGGTTCTTATTATTATCACTGTTTAAAACTTTGAACCATGACTCCAGTGAAATTTGCCTTTAGTCAAATGTAGGCTTTAGTAAAAAATAAAAAAAGGCTTATGGAAATCCTCATTTAACATAGCTGCCCTAAATCTGCTATTTGTTAATAGACAAACTATGCTGAGAGGAACGCGTGCACAGCTAACAGATACAGGTCACAAAGGAAGATGCCCCAGAGAGAGAGAGAGAGAGAGTGAGGTAGCACTAACACTATCAAAGAGAAGAGATTAAAAATAATGTCAGTGGATGGTTATCCTTATTAGTGCTGTTCAAGTGATGTCTCATTTGAGACTATGTCCTATGAGAGCAGTTCATACTTGAGTATTTAAGTTCATTCTGTGTCAGGTACTACTGTAGACTTGAGTTAAGTGCCACTAAGCAATCATGCAAACCAAAAGCACCACTATTAAACATTAATACAACTTAGCAAGTTACAGTCACAGCAACAGCACCCTCTAGAGTCAGTGTGGTGAACCACAGGAAAAGAAATATGCAAAATACATATGAATATGTTTTATTGATGGTATAATCTTTCCATATAGGACTTAGAAATATACAGGAGGACATCTGAGAATTGTATTCCAATGAAACCAATTTAGGCATTATATTAATATCCTAGTAATAGTGCAGAATCTTCAATTTACGTCATATAATTTCTCTGTTTTAACATTTTCAAAATGCTAAAACTTTCAGTTTGTTTCCAGGTTTAAAATCGATTCTGTTTTCCAGATCTTCCCATTGGTCTGAGATTTTTGGACCTCTCATGTCACAGACCTTGCCCTCACGTCCTGTCTTAATTCTTTTATTTTTATTTTTCAGCCTCTTTCTACTCTCTTCCCCCATTTTGGGTATCAGTTGCAGCCTGTGTCTGTATCAGCTGCTGAATCTGATTCCGTGTCACTACATCTGTAGATACTTGGCACAGGACATTTCACATTATTATCAGACATTTAACTGCTGTTTATCACTGAATCATTTTAAAATTAGTGTTTAGTTAGGCTGCATGTTGTATGTGGAATTATTTGCTGGAGAGGATGTTATGAGGTCAGAAGTACGTATGCGTAGCCAGGGACAGTGTAAGGGTGAGGAGACGAATGAGTCACAGAAAAATTTATGAAATAATGAAATGTAGCACTCAATATGGCGGCTGTAGGGCGTCCCGCTTTTCAGTGTCATTTGCCATTTTCATACACTTGTTTGCTTACTCAGGATTTCACACATTAGCTAGACCGACCTAAAGAGTACAGGGATTTTTAAGCTTGATTTGAGGTGGAGAAGCTGAATTTATGGTGTCGTTGTCAAATTTGAGAGCCTCACAATCTTGACAAATAGCTTTGCAGACTTATATCTTAACCCATTCAAGTAGATTTGAGCAGATACTACTCTATCGTTCAACAGTTTGAGATTTGTATGTTTTTTAAAAATGTCTTTAAACGAAGTATCTTCTGCTCACATATGCTGCATTTGTTTGTAAAACATTAAAACAGTAACACAGTAGTTTAACAATTTAAAATAACCGTTTTATATTTTAATATTTTTTAAATGCAGCAATGCTACAAATCTGCATGCTCTGAAAATAGCTGTTTTTGACAAGGTAAAAAAGGTGTTTTTTACACTACCATTGAGAAATTTTAACCAAACTATGTTACAGACTTTTCATTAAGACTCTAAAGAATCATATCAACTTGTGGAAAATGGGCATCCTATGACCCCTTTAAGTAGAACAGCTTTCATTTGAAATAGTAATCTGTTGTATCATTATAAATCCCTTTCCTGTTGCTTTTAATGAATTCATTGTATCCTTGCTAAATAAAAGTATTTATGTAATTAATACTTTCATTAATCAAGTATTAGATTAAGAAAGTCTTCTAACCCCAAATGTTACTGTACATAGAATTTAGCTGTGTAGCTATAGGATATATAAAAATTTCAAACTTTGGTGTAGTTGAGCGCTGAAGACAGTTGCGACAGCGGAATGTTCACATTTCCCTGAAGAATTCTGCAGCAACCAAGGAAACCTTCAACTGCAACATCACTTTGCCACAGATGGACAGGAAAGGCAGGATAGAAGAAAGAGAGAGAAGCAAAAAATAAAGGGAAAGAGCAGCATGTACTCCTAAGCATACAAGATATAATTACACAGGGTACAAAATGAAAAATCAAACTGATCCGGAATTATAGTTGTTTAAGAACCAAATATGTTTCCAGTGGTAATTTCCCTCTAAATGTGTCAAAACATTTTTGGAATTGCATTTTGATGTAATCATCCATTAGTGTCTACCAGTATTACCAGCCAAAGGCTTTGATGGATGTTTCGGCGTCTTGCGGTACTCAACCTTCAATTCAACTGGCATCCAATTTGGAGGCACACATATTTCACTGTTTCTTTCATCTGGAAGATAAATGACATCCACAGCCTTGGAGAATATGCATCACGCATTGTTGAAAAGCAGGCTCGGTCCTCCTTGTCTGTTTGCATCACTGTTGCGTTTTGAAGAGGGATAGTGTGTGCATGTGTGTGTCAGCTGTGAGTGGCACAAGAAGGATGTTTAATGTTTTATTCTGACCTATACTTTATGTCCTGTAGTCTGATTGACTTCCTGTGTCTAAGATTGTGACTTTAGTGAGATGGGCTCTCATCTGATTTGATGAATCTATTATATGAAAAGCAGTCATTTTTCTGTCAGAGCATAAATGAGAAACTGTCAACAAAAGATGACAGGGGAGATCACTAAGAATTTATTTTTGTAATACGTTTGGCACTTGTGCTGAGCAAAGCTGCATTTATTTGATCAAAGATGCAGTAATATTGTTAAATAATATTACAATTTAAAATAAACGTTTTACAGTTTAAAATGTAATTTATTCCTGTGATGGCAAAGTTTAATTTTCAGCAGTCATTACTCCAGGCTTCAGTGTCACATGATCCTTCAGACATCATTTTTGTGGAGACATTTTGTAGTGAGAAGTTAAAAGAAAAACGCATGTATTTGTAACACTATACTGTAAATGACTTTACTGTCACTTTTGATCAATTTAATGCATGCTTGATGAATGGAAGTATTTTAATTTCTTTCTTCGTTTTAGTGCAAGCTATAAGTCTAATGTATATTGAAAATGTTTTTTTTTTGGCTGAAAAAAATAATGGAAGTTACTGTATTTAAATATAGGACAACACTATTCAAGTGCATTTTACACCTAACTATTCAACTATTTTGTGGCTGGTTAGTGAATAAAATGCAGGATTTTGTGCTGAAATACTGTTTTTCATTGTTTAGTGTATTCACAAACACTCTTTTAAGAGATTGATTCATGATATTTTTATGCATTAAGAAATAAAAACAACACTCTGGATTTCCTTGGTTGAAAAGCTACTAGTATCACTTTTCTACTTCATGTGAATGGCAGTTTCTGTGAAAAACTGTGGGTCCTAACTGACATTCCTTCTTTCTTTCTTCCTTCAGTTACTTAGACAGTTTAGATCGGATCGGTGCTGCAGACTACCAGCCCACAGAGCAGGACATTCTGCGAACTCGAGTGAAGACCACCGGGATTGTAGAAACCCACTTCACCTTCAAGAACCTGCACTTCAGGTGAGACTGATTGGCGTGTAATTTATGCATCGGAATGTACGGCGTGTAATTCAGAGCCTTGCGCTGGCTTTTAGAGTACTACAGTTTTTATCATTTTCGTGATTCATAATTGGGCCATGTTTCAGATGAAAAAAGTCGGATCTAATATATGTAGCAAAAAGTGTTTTTAACTCCCGTTACAACTGGAGTGGTTGTAGAGATTAATGCAGATGAATATCTCCAAACACTGACATCATCTCACTTCATATCATTTCCTCATTCACAGGGTTTTTTATACTCTCTCAGCTGATAGCACGTGAAAACGGAAGACTAAAATAAAAGTGTTGATGGGAGATAGACAGACAGATCTGCCACCATTATTCTGAAGACAGATTTAGAAACAAACCATACTGTTGCAGCAGAAGCTAGCATTTTCATAGAAAAGGGCAGGACCTCAGTTGACAGCTGAATTACATGTTCAATCTGAAGCAGATACTAGTATCTGAATGACACATCAGCTAATGATATTAAGTGAAAATAATTACAGATTTGAGATTTAGAGCTTATTAAAGCATAGTCATATAACAGTCTCAAGTATAATCATAATCGACACAAAGGCTGCATTTATTTGATCAAAAAACATTAAAACCGTAATATTGTGAAATATTATTACAGCGTTTCCTCTGTTAACATTTTTTAAATGTAATTTATACCTGTGATGACAAAGGTAAATTTTCAGCAGCCATTTCTTCAAACTTCAATGTCAAATGATCCCTTTTTGTGGAAACTGTGATAGTTTTTTCAGGATTCTTTGAGGAATAGAAAGTTCAAATGAACAGCATTTATTTGAAATCTTGTTTAACATTATAAATGTCTTTAATGTTTTACTTTTGATTAATTTAATGTGTGCTTGGCTGAATGAAAGCCAATTAATTTCTTGAAAAAAATTTACTGAATGGTAATGTACAGCATGTTGCTTGCATGATGCAGTGCACTATTGTGTTCTGAGCTCATGCTGAGTTGTGTCCACTCAGGCTGTTTGATGTGGGAGGTCAGAGGTCGGAGAGGAAGAAATGGATCCACTGCTTTGAGGACGTGACCGCCATTATCTTCTGTGTGGCTTTGAGTGGATACGACCAGGTGCTCCATGAAGACGAGACCACGGTGAGCACTAAATACACACTCACACGCAGAGACACAAACATGCACATCTGTGCTTAAGCTCTGACACACACAGACAATTGCATGCGCACACTCAGCGTCTGTGTTTCATATACACTCAAGTGTGCACACTTAACACACTAAAAAAAATGATTTATGGGTATTTGACCATTTTCTCATGCTTTAAAAGAGCTGCCTCGGAGAAGATTATCTTGAAGACTTCAAAACTTGATGGACAGCACTGCTGTAACTACATGATGCAGGCTACATGTTCTTCATCCACTGTTGAACATTGTAATTGAAATTATGTTGCCATTCAAGTGAACAAGATATGCCGTGTGATCATTCACTGCCTTATAATTAAAACAGGGCAACATTTTTTGTTTAGCTGGTTTTTAGAGATTTTTAAGGTCAGTGGTGTTGATAAAATAGGCCTCCATTGTGAACTCCCACACTAATCGGCACATAGGTAATGCTTATGCTGTATGTGTCATCTTGTGCGTACTGTAAAATTCTTAAAAATAGTAAATAATAGTGAAAAAATAATAATATAATTATTAGCATTTGTATTTATTTCATTATTATTGGCATTCAGTTTTGTAAGCCTGTTGGAGATGAGCTGCTAGCAAACATGCTCTAAAATGTGGGTGGCCTGGGTTTGAATCATGGGTCATGTTTTGATGCCCCAAACACTGTACTATCAAATTTAAGCCAAATTTAATTAAAAACAAAACAATTATTTTGATAAGTCAAATAATGGCATAGCTTTGAGTATTGTAGCTGTCATGTCTGTGTTGCAAATGCTTATCCTCTGCTAACTAGCTGCGTGCAATAATGGTTTCTCAGAGTGCTGGGGTTCCCACTGGGGCATGAATGAATAATATGGTTGCATGTGTCTGGAAATTTTCCTGTTTTTTATGTTTTTGCAACACGTTTAGTAACTTCTTGTCTTGTGATGTCAGGATGAATTTTGTTGATTGTTACCCTAGTCACATGTTGAGGTCGGCATGTAGGCTGAATGGAGTGTTTTGTCTCCTGATGTTGTCTTTAGTTTAGCAGGCACTTTGCTCACCATGTCCATTTCTCATAGACAACATGAGATGACATACACATAAATTTAGCAGTTTAAAAATACTAAATAAAGGGAACTGCAATTAAGTTGACATAGTGTAATAAAAGTAATAAAATAAAATAAAAAGTTTATAAAGTTAATAAACTGTATTTAAACATTATATATGCAAATAGCCCGTAACAGATCTATACAGGTGGAGCTGGGGAAGGTGTAGGGTTTCAGAGGAACTCTGAAAGCGCGCTGCAAAAGGCTCTAGTGAATGCTAACTATCCATTTAAATATAAAGCAGCAAGCTCATTGGCTGTGTATGCAGCATGAACCAATCAGCTTGTGCCAAGTAGTTTAACGCTGTGAATATCATCAGTTTGAGTTAAGGGCCCATTTGCCTGCACCAACTAGAGTTTCAGGACAGAACTTGGCATTAAGTAGTCAAGTGCAACACAAAGCCATTCAAACTTCTTTTTAAGTTCTGTGAACCCTTTTACAGTGTCCTTTAAAAGAAAAAAACAAAGAATTATTAATGTCCCCACGCTATTGATTGATTCTGTGACCGTGCCAATTGATTCATGGCAGGTGTGATGGGTCATGCTTGGACGTCTGTGTGTGACACAGGCCTCAGATCTGCCCAGACACACTCTCTCTTGACAAACTCTGATAAGAGAATTTTTACAACATCAGAGGGATTTACGGTGGCGCGTTTTGACATAGAAGGGCTTTTATGGCTTAAAAAGTGGCTCCCCATAAATACAGCAACTCTCAGGCGCCCATATTCACCTGATCTATGGAAGCGATAAAAAACGAAGACAGATTCTATTATTCTGTAAGAAAGTCCTGGCGAAACAAATGGACAGAGATAAACACACATACAGATCCTGTCTCCTGTCAGTGCTCGTCCATTCAGCGCTCTATCAGTGTTTACGCATTTGCCGTCTGACATTCTGTCCCGACCTTCTCTCCTGTGCACCCTGTGGCCTTTCCTCCTCCGTTTCAACACAGACATGCATTTATTTTCTTCAAACACTGTGCGTTAAAAGAAAAAAACAAAGAATTATTAATGTCCCCACGCTATTGATTGATTCTGTGACCGTGCCAATTGATTCATGGCAGGTGTGATGGGTCATGCTTGGACGTCTGTGTGTGACACAGGCCTCAGATCTGCCCAGACACACTCTCTCTTGACAAACTCTGATAAGAGAATTTTTACAACATCAGAGGGATTTACGGTGGCGCGTTTTGACATAGAAGGGCTTTTATGGCTTAAAAAGTGGCTCCCCATAAATACAGCAACTCTCAGGCGCCCATATTCACCTGATCTATGGAAGCGATAAAAAACGAAGACAGATTCTATTATTCTGTAAGAAAGACCTGGCGAAACAAATGGACAGAGATAAACACACATACAGATCCTGTCTCCTGTCAGTGCTCGTCCATTCAGCGCTCTATCAGTGTTTACGCATTTGCCGTCTGACATTCTGTCCCGACCTTCTCTCCTGTGCACCCTGTGGTCTTTCCTCCTCCGTTTCAACACAGACATGCATTTATTTTCTTCAAACACTGTGCGTTCCTTCAAGTTTGACCCGTGTGAGACTTTTGTTTAGAGCTGTTCTTTTCTTCATTTGTGACAACGCATGGACCGATTCTGCATTGCTCCACTGTTGTTTAGCATTTTAGTGTGTGTGTTTGTACGTGTGAGTACCAACAGCAGTGGTATCTGGGGGTGGGATATGTGAGTGAAGTGTTGGGTTCTGGTGCATGTCCGGTTCCGCTCGGCTGCTCCCGTGGCCTCCAGCAGCCACCTCTGCATTTGCGTCTCTCCTTCAAAACATCTCAGCTGCTCTCCTGTCATCTCTCGCCATCGGCTTTCTTCTCTAACCAATCGCTAAACAATCCAGCCCAGCTCTACAGGCGGCCCTTCCACAGGTATGAAATTATCATTACCAACCTCAGTTGAAGCACATACTAACAAGAGCTGGAAGCAGTAGGCTTTATGTTGTGCTGTAAATTAAACCGATAGAAAAATGAAAGGCAAAAATGAAAATTCTGTTATCATTTCAATTAAATTGTCTACACACTGTAAAAATGATTTTTTTTTGAAGCTGTAAATAAAATGTATGCTTATGTTATTTGCAAATAATATTTATATAATAAGATTATTGGAGTATGTTTTACAAGAATATACTATTTCTGTCTTTCTACTTAAAAATTGAATGTAAATATTGCATCCATACAATGAAAGTCAGTGGGTTCAGATGTTGTTTTGGACCCCATTGACTTTAATTGTATGGATGAAAATCTTGCTTTGTCTTTCACAGATGAAAGAATGTCATACAGAATTTACGTTTTTTTGGTGAACTACCCCTTTAAATGTTTGCTTGTTTCTGATATATGCTAGTTTCAGTCACTAAATTATATCAGATATTCTAGATGCATTGCTGGTTCTTTCCAAAACCTCAATTTTTTATTTGGTTGTTGCTGGCTAAAGTGATCGGCTGACCTCTTTTTTTCCATTTTCCTCCTAAAATGATCGGACGCATCAAAGAGAGAGTCACTGCTTCCAACTCTGAATTAATTAGCATTCAGATGACAAACAAATAATGAGCAGAATCATCATTTATTAATTGCATATGAAAATAAGGACAGTGTATATCTTTATCATTTTCTCATTATAATTAACATGAGATTCATTGTATACCATCATGATGAGATAAGTAATTAATTTCTTAGGTAGCAGAATATGTTTAGTTTCCTTTTCTGGCTTCGTGGCTCTTTGTTAAATTTCCTTTCTTTTTTCTGTTCATGTCTCACTTCATATTCTAATTTTGCACTCAAAGTGTGATTGCACCTGAATGTGTGTGTGTGAGTGTGGATAAGAGCGAGTGTGTGTATGTGGGTTTACTTGGCTGTAATTTGGGGATAATTTTGTGAGCTAAATCTGTATATATAATCTAAATATATGATTTTATTGTTAATTTTTTATTTTAAAAATGCTAAAATATTTATTTTAAAGGTTGGATTATGCATGTGTAAGATAATATTTAAAAACATAATAAATATGTCCCATTTATAGCTGAGTAAATATGTATGTCTGTTTTTGTGGATGCACGTCTGTAAATGATGTTGATGTCTTATGTTTCTTTCTGCAGAACCGCATGCATGAGTCCTTGAAGCTGTTTGACAGCATCTGCAACAACAAATGGTTCACAAACACCTCCATCATTCTCTTTCTCAACAAGAAGGACATATTTGAGGAGAAAATTAAGAAATCTCCCTTAAGTATCTGCTTCCCAGAGTACACAGGTAAACTCATTATCCTGGTGTTAAGAAATGCTTGCAAAGGAAGAAAGACAAAATAACTGAGGAGGAGAGGATTGTAGAATAACACTCTCCAGAAGCCAATTAGCACAATAAATCTTCAGGAGAAGAACCATCCTGTTATTTTATTCCTTGTGGATGGATTCACTCCCCTAATCTGGACAGCCTACATTTTCTGTATTTTCCAGCAATGAGGGGAAAACAGCCAAAACAGTCACCTGCTATTCCCTGTTCATTTTTTTTTTATAACTCTAAGCTTTTCATCCTTCTCCATAGCTGCTCTTAAACATTTCCTCACCTGTTATACTGAATGATATATGGAAGACAGGCTGCACAAACAATCACAAATAAGTCTGAGAGACAGAAAGATCTTTGCTGAGAATGTGCTGAGTAACTGTAGTCAGGGAAAAATCGCCTGAAGAAATTTTCGCTGCCTGAGGGAAAAACTTATCTACAAAAATAATTTTTGCAAAAATAAATACTTTTGCTCAGTATTTTTCTTCTGGTGTCTGAAGGTTTGATGCCTTTGAATATATATTCAAATATATATATATATAAGAATATATCTTTGAATATATATATATATATAATCTCTATGTTAGTAGTAAATGATTTTATTACTTTCTAAAAATAAATTATATATGTGCATGCTGTTGTTTTTTTTATGTTTTTGTTTTTCGTTTTTTGTTTTAGTGTTCCAATTTACATTTACCACCATTGTTTTTATTCTTTTTTTGCTCCCCTTTGCAAATTTTATTTTATTTTAAAAAACGGCCTATTTTTTTTAATCACAATTTTTTGCCTCCCTCACGGTTTTCTTTTATTTACTACTTCTTATTTACTCATCCTGTGCTGCAGGTTCAGACATGTTCATGGAAGCGGTGGACTACATTCAGTCCCAGTACGAGATTAAGAACAAGTCAGTCGAAAAGGAGGTCTACTCACACATCACCTGTGCTACAGACACAAACAACATTCAGTTTGTCTTCGACGCTGTCACCGATGTCGTCATCGCTAACAACCTGCGCTTCTGTGGCCTTTACTAACCCACAGTGAGGCCCAGCTCTTACACAACCCCAGAATACAGTGTCAACTGTTATCAGATATGACATTTTGTCTTTGTTTTATACTTTTAAATGTCTCCACTTGTGTCTGTCAGGTCATTTGATGGCCTTTTATAAGGTGAGAACTAACTCAAATCTGACGATAGTTCTCACAGAGCTGTTCTTTAATTTATGTGCTAAATTTAAACCAAAGGTCTGAACTCAACTATTGATTTTGGTACATTGTTACAAATACAGGAATGTGCTTTGAATGTCCTTCCTGACACCTTCCTGGTGTGTTAGAGAGAGGTCAGGAGATATTTTAAAGTAAAAATTGGTGCCAAACTTCCACTAATTTCCTGAGCTTAATAGTAAAGTCTGACATATTCTTTTGTCCTTATTACACAGTATGAAGATAAATAATTCCAGATTCAAGGAGGTTATGTGGCAATATTTTAAATTCCCATGACTATGTAAGTGGCACTATAATGATGTTCTATACACATGTATTATTTTCAAATGAATGCATAATGGGATATATTTCAGTGAATATTCACAAGCTGGCTCATATTACATGTGTTCTGAGTTGGCAGCAATCTCAGAGTGTTGATGAAACACTTGGCTTGACATTTACTTGGCATTTAGAAGAGAGTGCAAATGTCCGATGCCCTGAGCCAAACCACAAAAATGTTAGCCTCTTAGCATCCCAAAAAAACAACAGGGACGTGTTACTCCTCAAAATTGGATTTTGGACCTTTTAAACCAGACACCCAGGGCATTCCAAAGATTCAAAATCTGTCTTATTTGTTTTGAGTTTATTGCATTTTGAGAACAGACAAAGCTGATTATAACAACATAGAAAGAGATGATAACTAGATTTGTACCACATACATATCTGATGCATCTCTCTATATATACTGTACATTAAAGTTTGGGGTCAGCAATATTTTTTTAACACAGCTGCATATTTTATATGATCAGAAAAGACATTAATATTCATATTTATATATAATGTTTCTATTTTAATATATTTAAAATGCATTATATTCCTGTGATGGAAATGCTACAGTACATTTCATCATTCATTACTACATTCTTCAGTGTCACATGATCCTTCAGAAATCATTCTAATATGCTGATGTGGTGCTTAAGAAATATTATTTTTTATTATTATTGTCAATGTTCAAAACAGTTGTGCATCTTAATATTTTTATGGAAACTATGACTCATATTTCAGTATTCTTTGATGAATAGAAAGTTAATAACAGCAGTTATTTGAAATATGCTACAGTACATTTCATCATTCATTACTACATTCTTCAGTGTCACATGATCCTTCAGAAATCATTCTAATATGCTGATGTGGTGCTTAAGAAATATTGTTTTTTATTATTATTGTCAATGTTCAAAACAGTTGTGCATCTTAATATTTTTATGGAAACTATGACTCATATTTCAGTATTCTTTGATGAATAGAAAGTTAATAACAGCAGTTATTTGAAATTTTTGTAACAATGTAATAGTCTTTACTGATCAATTTAATGCATCATTGCTGAATAGAAGTATTAATTCTTTAAAAAAAAGATACTGACCCCAAACTTTTGAATGGTACACACACATAAGTATCACATGCACATATGCAAAAACTGGAGTAATATGCTTCATATTCAGTAATAGAATCACAGAGCTGTCTCACCAGACCACACATTGTCTGCTGTTTTGTTTGTAGTTCAGTCTATGTTATAATACCCTGCTTGATTGCTGGTCACATTATGCAGTAGTGCAGTACACCTAGTCATATCTAGGGGTGAGACTGAATGTAACAGGTACTGAATGGACCGGAGCTGAAAAGACTCTTTGGTCTGATGAGCTGTTGCTTTCTCTGAAGTAGGCAGACACGTGCATTGCATTGAACTCAGACCCTGGCCTGCTTTGAGTCTCTGTGTACGTGAAAATACAGATCTGTAATTGACAGTAATTCACAGTGCCATATATGCTTTGGATGTTTGCTGCTATATGTGTACACAGTGCTTCTTAATATTCACCGCTCCATAGGATCACTTTAATCAATGTGTGTGAATTATACCATGACTTTCAGGGTTGACTTTTAAATGATTTTGCCTTTTGTTTTTTAATGTCTGATGAAAAGTATTTTTAATCTTGTGCAATACAAATTGTAATTTGGCAGCAGAAGCACAGCATGACTAAATTATCTGAAAAACCATGTGGAGTCCTATATCATTTTTTTTTTTTTTTACATTTATTTTAATGAGACTCCCTTAACCTTTTGCTTTGACTGTCTTTGAGAGATTCAAGCGTCATAATATGTGGCATTGGACCATAAAACCAGTCATAAGTAGCACGGGTATATTTGTAGCAATAGCCATAAATACACTGTATGGGTCAAAATTATCGATTTTTTTTTTATGCCAAAAAACATTAGGATATTAAGTAAAGATTACGTCCCATGAAGATATTTTGTAAATTTCCTTCTGTAAATATGTCAAAATTAAATTTTTGATTAGTAATATGCATTGCTAAGAACTTCCTTTGGAGAACTTTAAAGGCGATCATATTTCAGTATTCTTTGATGAATAGAAAGTTAATAACAGCAGTTATTTGAAATTTTTTGTAACAATGTAATAGTCTTTACTGATCAATTTAATGCATCATTGCTGAATAGAAGTATTAATTCTTTAAAAAAAAGATACTGACCCCAAACTTTTGAATGGTACACACACATAAGTATCACATGCACATATGCAAAAACTGGAGTAATATGCTTCATATTCAGTAATAGAATCACAGAGCTGTCTCACCAGACCACACATTGTCTGCTGTTTTGTTTGTAGTTCAGTCTATGTTATAATACCCTGCTTGATTGCTGGTCACATTATGCAGTAGTGCAGTACACCTAGTCATATCTAGGGGTGAGACTGAATGTAACAGGTACTGAATGGACCGGAGCTGAAAAGACTCTTTGGTCTGATGAGCTGTTGCTTTCTCTGAAGTAGGCAGACACGTGCATTGCATTGAACTCAGACCCTGGCCTGCTTTGAGTCTCTGTGTACGTGAAAATACAGATCTGTAATTGACAGTAATTCACAGTGCCATATATGCTTTGGATGTTTGCTGCTATATGTGTACACAGTGCTTCTTAATATTCACCGCTCCATAGGATCACTTTAATCAATGTGTGTGAATTATACCATGACTTTCAGGGTTGACTTTTAAATGATTTTGCCTTTTGTTTTTTAATGTCTGATGAAAAGTATTTTTAATCTTGTGCAATACAAATTGTAATTTGGCAGCAGAAGCACAGCATGACTAAATTATCTGAAAAACCATGTGGAGTCCTATATCATTTTTTTTTTTTTTTACATTTTTTTTAATGAGACTCCCTTAACCTTTTGCTTTGACTTTCTTTGGGAGATTCAAGCGTCATAATATGTGGCATTGGACCATAAAACCAGTCATAAGTAGCACGGGTATATTTGTAGCAATAGCCATAAATACACTGTATGGGTCAAAATTATCGATTTTTTTTTTATGCCAAAAAACATTAGGATATTAAGTAAAGATTACGTCCCATGAAGATATTTTGTAAATTTCCTTCTGTAAATATGTCAAAATTAAATTTTTGATTAGTAATATGCATTGCTAAGAACTTCCTTTGGAGAACTTTAAAGGCGATTTTCTCAGTATTTAGATTTTTTTGCATCCTCAGATTCCAGATATCCAAATAGTTGTAGCTCTGCCAAATATTGTCCTATCATAACAAACCATACATCAATGGAAAGCTCATTTATTCGGCCTTTAGGTGATGTATACATCTTAATTTAAAAAAATTGCCCCTTATGACTGGTTTTGTGATCCAGGGTCACATGTGCACCCTGACTAAAGTAAAATATTAAGGGAAAATATTGTCTGATGTCTAAACCTACTGTTAATCTATGAGAAATATGATTGAATTCAATCGTTCGCTTCAGACAGCCAAAATACAGTGATTCCTTTCATAAACCAAAAGCCAAAACACATACTATCTGAAGGTCTACTTGATGTAAAACATGCTGAATTGTGCCAACTATGAACAGTTATGTGTTATTATAAGGCCAGTGTCAGTACTAAGCACCTTTCAGCCATTGTTCAGGTCCATTGATGGTCAGTTTTCATACATTTAGAGAGTATATATGTAGTGACTTTCATTCTAATAAAGAGTGTAAAGGGAAAACAGTATAATTTTTAGTAAACTCCTTTGACCTTAATCCCAGTTTGATGAGCCATAAAATTTGGATTATGATTTTAAATAATGACGAGTAACGAGACGGCTGGCTAATGCACGTCAATTGTCAGCTCAGACACATGTGTAATTAGGTCAGTGGCCAAGGTAAAGAAACTCGAGGTTAATTGAGTCGGTCCGTTGCTGAGGGGCAAAAGCCAATTTGTTCCCTGGCTTGTAGCCGTAGTACAAATAACTGTTGATGTATCCAGACTCCTTTCATCAGACAGACTAATGTGATAAGTTCAAGCGGTACATTTTGCTAATGTAGCATAATTTACTTGAGATTGTGCTTAAATTTGAAATTGTGAGTTTCATTGTAGTGTTTAATTCATATTTGATTCTGATTAAATACAGAAGGACCCGGCAGACATGCTCTCCCATCACACATATTACTGTAAACTCACCGTCCATCACTCTTTGTTTGTTTGTTTTTGTCAAACTGCTGTAATTATTGTTTGTATGTGTGTCTCACTGCTGTGATTATTTATTGAACAATGGATGTCTATTTATATGACATGAATGAATAAAGTACTTGTGAAATCCGGTGTGTGGCATTCATTTTCGAGTCCTTCATCTTCTGCAAGTAAACACAGAATCTCTGTATAATTAGAATCTTTGTGGTGAATCATCACTATTGGATTGAGCAGATATTAATAATTTCACCAAATTTATGTAGGTTGAAACAATAGCTTTTGTTTCTTTGCTTTTTGTGGGCTTCAGCTACTGTAGTTGCTTATCTTGACTGTTGCTGTATGTATTTCTCCACTAAACATTTCTGGTTTTTCCTTCTGCCTCTTTTTCTCTGTCTATCCTCCATTCTGGTTTCTTCTCCTCTTGCAGAATCGCATGCACGAGTCTCTTATGCTGTTCGATTCCATCTGTAACAACAAATTCTTCATTGACACTTCCATCATTCTCTTCCTCAACAAGAAAGACCTATTCGCTGAAAAGATCAAGAAATCTGCCCTGAGTATCTGTTTCCCTGAATATACAGGTAAGAATGCGTCCTGTTGTTAAAAAGCCTGTAAAAATGTACAGGTTTTAACTCCGGTAACACCGTTGCATTAGAACAGAAGGATGTTTGTGATTGGTCAGGTCAGGCTTAGTGATGTCAAAAACCCATTAGTTTGGATTCACAGTATGAACTCTAGACTACATTTGGAAGGCACTGTAACATGGGAGGTAAAGGATGGAGCAGTAGCTGAATCTTGCATGTGCAGTCATGGGTAAAAGGTGGGCACAGACTCAGAGGGATGTCTGCAGGTCTGTCAAACTCTCTTCACGGCAGAATACAACTCACTGCCTCCATTAGACCCGTTCCTGTTCAGCAGCACCCTCAGTGTTGCTTTTCACATACAGTGGCCACAAAAAAGCATTTGGACACTGAAATCACAATCAAGTATCTCAATATATTGTGCAAATCTGAGACAAAAATATTTGGACAATTACAGTGTTAACATTAATAAAGTGTCTCCACATCTTGATATATTGTTCAGAATTAAGACAAAAGTACTTAGACAAGTATAGTATATGTATAAACTAATACATAAATTATTAAACAGTTTACAATATCTCAGCATCTTGATATTTTGTTCAAACTTACTACAGTAGCATTTTGACAATTAAAGTGTATGTAATTAAATAAAATGTGCAAATTGATTATAAGGAACTTGTATAATTAATTAACCTAATTATAAATGAATAAGTGAATGGTTAAATTATTAAACCGTATAATTAACATCTTAATATATTGTTCGAAAACACAGTACTTGTATATGTAAGTATATGTAATTACATTTGTTAATTAATTATAAGTAACTAAAGTTAAGCAATAAATGTAATTATAAAGTTGATAAATGCAATATGCAATATCTCAACATCTTGATATATTGTTCAATATTGTTTATGTCCATAATATGATCAAGTCCATCTGTGGTTACTTAGGACACCTGAGAAAAGCATTGCCTAGTATTAGATCTTTAGATTTTTTTTTTCCTAATGAAATGAAACTTAAAGTGTGACTTAAAATGTTCAAAAGTGTTCAAATAATTTTGATCTAAATGGTCTCATACATAACCAAGATACAGCAGCTTCTCAATGGGACTTTTGCTTCATAAGGAGCCAAGTTAAAGAATGCATGGCTATTAGAGAACGGAAGAGAAGAGACATTTGTAAATGTCAGAAGTCACCGAGGTCATTTTAAATATTTGGTTAATGAGCGTTTTGAGTGACAAGCACAAAGCTGATTTGAAGATCAGAGTGCCACTTTTATGTCATTTTTATTTTTGGCATAATATCAGATCTCACATACTCATTTGATCTCTGTCTCCCCTCGGTAGGTCCAAACACCTATGACGATGCAGCTGCTTACATCCAAGCACAATTTGAAAGCAAGAACCGCTCGCCTAATAAGGAGATCTACTGTCACTTGACCTGTGCCACGGATACAGGAAACATCCAGGTGGTATTCGATGCCGTGACCGACATCATCATCGCCAACAACCTGCGAGGCTGCGGCTTGTACTGAGGCCCGCCCCTTCCCTCTCGAGCCACTTCTTTGGAAATGATTATTATTGAAAATGCAAGTTGGTAAATAATGATAATGATAATTTTAAAATAGGCATATACAAATATATAAATATATTATATATATATATATGAAATGTTTTTAGTTTGTCTTTCAAAGAGCTGCCAACAGAACTGATTTCTTATAGAAACCCAGCCTTTATGGTTTTAGAACAAAGTTGGGACCTTTTTAGTGTTGTTTTTGTTTTTCTTTGCTGTCGTATCGTTCTCCCCGTTTTCCACTCTGTCTTTATCGTTTTAACTAAACAACCCTCTTTTTTTTTTGTGATATATGTCTTTCTTTGACTTTTTTTTATGTTTTATGTCATTGTATGTATATTTATTACACGAATATCAGTCAGGAGGGATGACCTGTACATGTTTGCCTGGCTACATGAATTGACTTTGACGATAATGTGACGATAGCTAAATCCACGGTTATGCTAGTCTTGAGCACTACGGTTCAAGTCAGTTGTAGCGTGTCCTTGTTTCGGATTTTGAATCACTGTAGTACCGTTCGATATCGTAGAGAATGGAAACACCCAGGCTTTTCTTACGTTTCGTCTCTACCCATCCCCGTCACTTCCGTAGGTCAGCTCTCTGGGGAAGGGCCCGGTCCGCTTAGCTTGCGATCCCGGGGCCTGTCGAACCAGTACGATGATTGCAAGTGTCATATCAGTGCCAACCTTCTGAGAATGACGTGTCTGAGAATAGTACTAGAAACACTATGTCACTGTTATGATTACTTATTAACTTTTGTCTTGTAAGGAACTTTTACTTTTGTATTGTTGTTGATTAATTTATTAATTTATTTATTGATCATCTGTCCCACACATTTCCTTTGTACTTACTACACCTCGTCCATTCTTCTACCTCTCGTCCGTTGTCACCCTTCCCTCTTCATTCCTTCTTTTCCCTAGGTTTCTTCCTGTTTTAGTTGGCTGGGTATTGGAGTCCCCGTCACTGATAGCATGACCCCTCAGCCTTTGTATTAAGAAACAGCTAACTGCTTCACATAGCTAATGGTGCGAAAATAAAGAATAAAACACAAAATAAAAAGAACAAAAAAAGAGGAAAAAATGGAAAAGACAGACAGAGCAAAAAGAATGGGCATCATGTGGGCGGGGTTTAGGGGGTGGGCGGGTAGATGTGGGGCTCAGGGAAATGATGTGGAGGCTTGCAGACGAAGGTCATTGGGCTGTCAGTCTTTGTAGAAAGCTGTAGATCCTCCAGTTTTAGAATCTTAGAAATAATTGAGAAAAAAAAAGATAAAAAAAGGATGACAATAATAACAAATGACGATGATGATAACAATACCAATATCAATGATTATTCTGTAATATTATTAAAGGTATATTTCTTGTGCTTTGTAGCTACAGAACTTTTTTTTCCCTCTCTCCCCCTTTTTTAAAAAAAAAAAGAAAAAGAATTTTGCAAGGGTTCCCGTGATCCACTCTTGAACCGTTCTTACTGACTTACCCATGTTGATGTTGATGAACTGTACCGATTCTTTTTGCCTGTTCGCCCTGCATTGCAATGTCTTTACTTAGCCTGAATTACAGTATATGTATTGATTTTTTATTTGTTTGATTTTTTTGAACAAACCACTTTTTGGTGGCACGGCTCCGCCCCCGGTGCCGGAGAGGGCGGGGCTGTGCACGGCTGTACAGATTAATGCGCTTTCTCTTGGTTTTTTGAGAATTGTACTCAAACACCTTCCAGGTCTGCATAGAAAAGCACAGCTCTCACCTATCACACGTAGATTTGGAAAAATGTATCTCTCCTCCCTCTCTGCCTTCTCAGTTTGAAATTCAAAGAAAAAAAAACTGTAAAAATACCTACACCACCATTGATTTAGATTCTCCTTCCCTTCTTTTTTTAATCCTTTCTTTTTCTCTCCAAGTGAATGCTTTTGTGCTGCTTTTTCTCCCTCTTCTTTAGTGAATGGTTGTTCTTTCATGTGGGATGTTCGTGCTGGAAAACCAATCGAATGTAGTGTTTACATTAAAAGCCACAGTTTTCATGACTACAACCTGGAGCTTTTCGCTTTTGATTGTTATTCATTCCATTGCTAAACTGCATCGTCGTTTATGTATTTCACTGATTGCTCAAATGAATGAGGCCTCCAATGAGACGATACAGATACCATCAGAGATCAGTTAGCGTATGAACGAAAAGATGCGTTAAGGTAAACTTATCCATTAATCCAAAACTAAAAGGACAGACAGTATTCACATGATTAAATGTAAGGTGATCTGTTTCAATTCAACAAAGTACCGCAACCTAGTCACCAAAGTGTGCTATCTTTACTGTCAACATCTTAGTATGCAATATAGGGGACATGGAGGTAGTGTGCTTGAATCCCAAGGGAAATAGTTATGTCTCTGTGCCTCTTAAGTGTGTCTTCAGACGGTTCTGGAGAGAGAAGGAGATGCTCAGTCACTCTATACCACAGCTTCAAAAGAGGAAGCGCCACTTTGTGCCAGTCTGATTGGATGATAATTGCAATGAGAGCTTCACATATGGAAAGAGGGAGAGAAAATGAGAGGAAGAGTTTGTGTGTGTTAAGATAGCAGGATGAAATGCAGACTATGATGGGAAACTGCAGAGGTAATTAGGTATCGATCCTGTCCACCCAACTCAACACAAAGGCGCTATATAGCTACAGTGAAGACTCTGCCTCAGTGACACCAATTTTTATATATATATATATATATATACACACTACCGTTGATATTTGGGGATAGTTTTTTAATGTTTTTTGAAGGAAGTCGCTTATGCTCAACAAGGCAAAATATAGTAAAAACGGCAATATTCTGAAATATTATTACAAATTTAAATTGTTTCTATTTTAATACATTTTAAAATGTAATTTATTCCTGTGATGGTAAAGCTGAATTTTCAGCATCATTTATCCAGTTTTCAGTGTCACATTATCATTCTAATATGCTGATTTGGTGCTGAAGAGACATTTCTAATTATTAATATTTAAAACAGTTGTGCTGCTTAATATTTATGTCGAAACCCTGATTCGTTTTTTCCAGGATTCTTTGATGAATACAAAGTTCAAAAGAACGACATTAATTTTTTTTCATTAATATTTTGTTACATAAATGTCTTTACTGATTACTTTTACTCAAATTAATGTATCATTGCTGAATAAATGTAGACATTTCTTAAAAAAAAATCTTACTGACCCCAAACATTTGAACAGTAGTGTGTATGTATTATATATATATATATATATATATATATATATATATATATATATATATTTCATATCACTAGACACACAAATATATAAGTATTTTTGTGGGCCACAATGGAAAGAAGGGAAAATGTCCTTCCCCCTCTTCTCTTGCGGTGACAGGTATAGCTTCCTTTTTTTTCTTTTAAATTATTATTTTTTGCCTTCCATAGGAATAACAACCATCTAAACAAGTTGAAAGCTCTGCTCAAATCAGTAGGTTTAGATTGTCACCAAAGGCCTACTGCAGAACTGCTAAATGGACAATGAAATTGTAATATAAAATTACTGGATTCTATTTGGTCACATTATCTGAGTATCACTTATAGTTGACAGTATTGCTCACTGTGATGTTGAAGAATTTTGTAACCACACAATGATGAGTCAGTGTAGTGTCTTGGTATGCCCTAAAATTCAATCCCAGGACCTTGTCCCTATCAGCTATTTTTCCACAAACATACACACACACACAAGTTATTTATAGTGCAGCACCATCATCTGCCTGTTGCTAGGAGACAGCCGGGTGCAGATTTCCTCAGCATGCAATACCTAATGCTTTCATCACTGCTAGTTTTATGTATTTTGTCACAAATTTTATATTATGAATTTGTTATTTCACACTGCATAAAACCATTCAGTCTCTGCACGGGCACAAAGCAGTAATTCAAATTATTCTGTTCCAAACACATTATGCATCAAGCTGACAACCTTCTGTATATAACAATGGACATTGTGCTGATGAGAGTGAGAGCGTTAATAATAACATCAATAACAATAAATTATAAAATACAAATCGGTAACACTTTATTTGACGGTGTCCTTGTTACATGTACTTACTATTATAATAACAAATTATGTATAATTAAATGCAAGTAACCCTATAGGGGTTATATAAACCAGTCCTAACCCTAACCATATAGTAAGTAGGCTACATGTAGGCCTATAGTTAATTAATATTTCTCAGTACTTAAAGGTATAATTACACTAACAAGGGCACCTTAAAATAAAGTGAAACCTACAAATCTATCAGACAAAAATATGAAAACTACTCACCACAGCCTGTGTGACCTCATGAAATATGGAAAAAGAATCTTCAGGAGGGCGACTGACTTGATACGATCTAATTACAGTATGTATTTTTACATAACTAATGGTGTTGACAAAAAAACTAGGAACACAGCTGCTAAACCTAATAAAAGATGTATCTTTTTAAAATAGACATCTTCCTTCTTTCAGGACAAAGTCATATTTTTTCTTTTAAAGATACATTTATATTTTGATTTCTTGTTTATTAGATAGGCTATATTTTTGAATCGGCAGTAAGCTAGCATTTTAGAGTTAGTGAGTGATCATGCATGTCATAATTCTGAAGAAAAACTGAGAAACCAATTTTCATTTTTAAAACAAATGTCTCAGGAATCACTGACTATCAGATAAAGACACATACATACAGATAGATAGATAAATACATAGATAGATAGATAGACAGACAGATTGAGCCAGTGTTTTTGTGCTGTCCAGAGCTTCTTTTCATGATAACAATCAGCTAAATGTCAGCTACATCCCAGACCTCTTACATGGTTTATAAGGTCATGTTTTTATTTATTGTTATTGCTTTTTTTCCGCTAGCAGAATGTATGTGTGTGTATGTGTGTGTGTGTGTGTGTGTGTGTGTCAGACTTCCAGAGCTATGTTTAGATTCTTCACTAAATGGCTGGTAGGCTTTTAAATCACATCATTATCTCGACAGCACCTGAGCTTCATTCAGTGTGCAGACACACACACCAACAAAGCCAAAGTTGTATAGTCAGCAGAGCTATTATGTGTCTGACGTGTTTGCCTGATGCAATTTAATATTTAATATCATACCTGAACAAAAAGATTACCCTACTTACAATCTCAAATCAACACATCACTTGCAATACTGCATGGGTTGAAGACATATAAAATCTGGGGATTTCTTGATCTGTTGTTTATGCATTCTTTCAGCGCAGCTGTGCGCAGCAAACAATTTAGAAACAGTGAGGTGCAAAACTGCTGAGAACTACACAAACAAAACTTTTTCCTCTTATAGTTCGCACAGACATCGCAGGAAGACTCAATAACAAAGTTTTCGATTGACCCCTGAGTGGATATTTAGGGGTAAAACCTTCTGTGTCCATTCAGTTGAAACCTATTGGAACAGACACCTAGCTTCTAGACTGCGAGCACTCTGTCAAAATGGGTCTCAGACGGTAACCACAGAATATTTCATTAATTAATGAGTGTTATGTGGTACTATTAAAGCACTCACACGCCCCATTTGGCCCAAAGCACAGCCTTTTAACACATTAACTCACCGCAGATCTCAATCTGATGCATGAGAAAGAGGACGAGAGAAAAACAGAGACAAGCTAAAACTCATCACATGCAGTCTGCAAGGAGTCATATACAGGGCACAAAATCCCATCGCATACTGTAATCTCTTATAATTTATGAGCCTTGTCAAAATTTGCAAAACATTTTATACAATGTTGTTCAACTCTAATGGCACTAATGCAGGTCTACTACACAACAGGAGTGTTAATATGAGAACATACATTAGTGGGCCGAGGGAATATGTGCACCCAGTTACCGCTAATGGGTGCTAAACTAATAATTGCTTGGGTAATGTAAGCTTTTACATGGGTCTTTACACACACACACAAACACACACTGTACACTTGCTTTACAATTTTAATTTAGTGCAAATGGTTTTTGTAGATATGTTTTTTTATGTGCACTGGCAATACAATTACATTTGAATTAAATTAGGTGGCGATTATACCAATATATTTCCATCTGACAGATTTTCCACAATTACTGAGAACACATAACTATCGTCTTTAATGTTACAGCCAGAAACAGATGGGTGTGGTTAATAACAAAGAAATGAACAATGTAAGAAGTATAGAACCCAGGGTGAGTTCAAAATGAACAAGCTACAAATGCAGTGAAGATAGAAAAGTCTTTACTCATCAGCTATCTACTTTTAACCGTAGTATCATACACGCAGCAACATTCTGACAGTTGAAGCACTTATAACATTTGAAAGTCGCACACGATAGCTGTGGTAAGCCGCACAAAAGTGATGCAGTCTGTCTGCTAGATCTGACAGGGCTTGAAGGCCTTTGGATGTTTCTGGTACTGCATTCACTTCCCCATTCTCGCTGTCTTTTCTCTACCTCCCCCTCTGTCCTGAGGGAAGTTGCAACTTCAAAACATGCACAATAAAGAAAGATATGTCTCAACACCCAAATATTTACCACATATGTTGTAATTCACTCATCTTCTCGAGAACATACTAAAATCATTATAGAAATTAGTTCATATCTATTCATCCATTCATCCATCCATCCATCTATCCATCTATCTAGCTATCTATCTATCTAACCGTCCGTCCGTCCGTTAAAATGAACAAGCTACAAATGCAGTGAAGATAGAAAAGTCTTTACTCATCAGCTATCTACTTTTAACCGTAGTATCATACACGCAGCAACATTCTGACAGTTGAAGCACTTATAACATTTGAAAGTCGCACACGATAGCTGTGGTAAGCCGCACAAAAGTGATGCAGTCTGTCTGCTAGATCTGACAGGGCTTGAAGGCCTTTGGATGTTTCTGGTACTGCATTCACTTCCCCATTCTCGCTGTCTTTTCTCTACCTCCCCCTCTGTCCTGAGGGAAGTTGCAACTTCAAAACATGCACAATAAAGAAAGATATGTCTCAACACCCAAATATTTACCACATATGTTGTAATTCACTCATCTTCTCGAGAACATACTAAAATCATTATAGAAATGAGTTCATATCTATTCATCCATTCATCCATCCATCCATCTATCCATCTATCTAGCTATCTAACCGTCCGTCCGTCTCTCTATAAAGACAGTTCTTTGTCTTTTGTGCACGTTTGTTTGTCTTGGGCGGATTACAAACTGATGTGGATGTCTCAAAATTGACTTAGGCAATAACAAGATTAAAAATATAGGCCTGTAATATTTTACATTTTGTGGTTCATATCTATAACAATGTGAACATCCTCTCTGATGGGAGCAAGTCATTTTGTTTCTAAGAAATTCGCTAACATGTGTTTATAACCACCAATCTGCACAATCTCTATCACAGGTAACAACTTTAACCTCTGTTCCTATTAAGACTACGAGAAAGAAAAATACCAAGCATCTCGCGCAGTGAACTTGTGGTGTATTTAACGCCTGCGCACACACGGTCCATAGTGGAGAGAATTGTGAATGGGGGGAGTATTTTGGGTGTACAGTCATAAGTCGGACTCCGAGGAGCCAGGAAGTAACTGTGAGCCATGCAGCTCATGCGACGGATAAAGTAGCGCGAGCGAGTGTCTGTTGTCAGCAGTCGGAGATCACACGCGCGAGAGTGAGGAAGAACAACAAGCCAACTGCAGATTACTGCCAAGTCTAGAGCAGTACAACTCACGGACCCCACAAGAGAAGAAATCCGAGTGAGCTTTTACATTTTAAAGAACACAAAGCTCACGGCATCATACTCCATCATTAGAAGAAGAGAAAAGACGGAAGGAAATAAGAGCGGGGCTTGCGAGTTTCGAGGCAACGCTTCACTCTCTGCAAGTTTAGACAAATACAAATTGACAAAATTGATCGAATCGCGTTCAGTATGCCTCGGGTGGTCCCGGATCAGAGGAGCAAGTTCGAGAACGAGGAGTTCTTCAGGAAACTCAGTCGCGAGTGCGAGGTGAGCTCGATTCATCCGAGAGACATCTGATAAAGTGGCGGAAGCAAAGTTGCACCTCTCGTGACATGAAAACAAGCGTGTCATCGCCTCTTTCTTTACCAGCCTCTGTGTCTGCTGAGAAACGTTTTTAACGCTCCATCCACGGAAATGACTAAATGACTTGTTATATAGAAAACTTTTAGTCAGTTTAAAAAAAAGCCACATGCATGATTTATGAAATCTGAGGAATGATTGAAGAAGTCATTTCTGTTTCTCTTTCGTCTTTTTCTTCCTTTACGCAAAGTAGAGGAAGTGTGTCGCTTTCTCAAACCAGACGTATCCATGGTTTAGATGGGCAAAAGCCTTGATTTTCCATAATAATAGGTTCCTCTCTCACACATCTCAAGGAAAAATGAACACTTGAAATATTACACCGCAGACAGCAAGAAAAACAGTCTCTCTTGAATGAAACATGGCACAGGTTTAAACTTTCAATTTTATTTCTGTAGCAGTATTATTTCAGACACGCTCATCGGTTTTACATTTTTGAATTGGTCTTGCAACAACTCCCTCTTGTTTCTCTGGATTTAAGGTATGCATAGCCTCCCTATACCCATAAGAATGTAAAATAAAACCATACCGCACTGCACCATATCCATTCCATTTATAACCACTATTAAACTATGCATTTATTTCTGTTATTCTAGTCAAAACTTTCATACAAATGTATGATAATAGTAACATGCAACACTTTCATGAAAACTTTTAGTCAGTTTAAAAAAAAGCCACATGCATGATTTATGAAATCTGAGGAATGATTGAAGAAGTCATTTCTGTTTCTCTTTCGTCTTTTTCTTCCTTTACGCAAAGTAGAGGAAGTGTGTCGCTTTCTCAAACCAGACGTATCCATGGTTTAGATGGGCAAAAGCCTTGATTTTCCATAATAATATGTTCCTCTCTCACACATCTCAAGGAAAAATGAACCCTTGAAATATTACACCGCAGACAGCAAGAAAAACAGTCTCTCTTGAATGAAACATGGCACAGGTTTAAACTTTCAATTTTATTTCTGTAGCAGTATTATTTCAGACACGCTCATCGGTTTTACATTTTTGAATTGGTCTTGCAACAACTCCCTCTTGTTTCTCTGGATTTAAGGTATGCATAGCCTCCCTATACCCATAAGAATGTAAAATAAAACCATACCGCACTGCACCATATCCATTCCATATCCATTCCATTTATAACCACTATTAAACTATGCATTTATTTCTGTTATTCTAGTCAAAGCTGTCCGTGCCTGTCAGAGGCCTACACCTATAACCTCTCCCCATGTCACCTTTGTAAGGCCACTTTTAAAACAGCGTGTTCATTCGGAACATTGCTTTGAATGTTCAAAACAGGCATTAAAAGAACAGTGTCTGTCTTTCTGTCTAAACTTTTATGACTTTTGTTCTTCTGTGAAACACAGAAGAAGATATTTTGAAAAATGTCCATACAATAAATGTCAGTGCATGCCAAAAGAAAAAAAAGAGACTTGAGGGTGAGTAAATGATAATACAATTTTAATTTTTGGGTGAGCTACCTTTGAGCTCATTTGATCATGTTCAACATATAGTACACACTTAAAAATAAAGGTTCTAAAAGTGGCTTTTCATAGTGATGCCAAAGGTGAACCAATTTGGGTTCCTTTTTTTTTCTTAGTGTGAAGAACATTTAATCTTAACCATCTTGGCTAAAATATTACCCTAACCGGAAAGCGCTCAGACTTGCAGTTGATCCCAACATGCAAAACCATGTGAGATATGTGCTGGCTTTCATCAGGAATGTGCGATTGCTGTCTTCCTATTGGCTGAGGTGTCCTGACAAGACTGCCGATTGGTTTATTTCTCAAGCTGTAAATCAGTCATCAACGTCTCATTTGTTACTCACAATGCACATGCTGTGTTTTTCTGCCAGACTCCCAAACTGTAAAAGCAATTTAGAGATAAAAGTAGAGTTGTAAAGAATATGTGAAACACAGCTAGGCAAGAGCACCTTAATTATATGAGTTCACAAGCAGCCATCTGATGATATGCTTGATGAAAGGAAAAAATAATCATTATAATAACTTTATAATGTGCTACGAGGCAACATTAAAGTTTATGAACTCTGTATTTGGGGGTTAGTTAATCGCTCTGCATTTTTATCTGATTCTGGCTGATACAGAAAAGCTGCAAAAATAAATGAAAAATAAAATACTAAAATTAATTGCCTTAACTGCTACAAGTGAATTTGGGCATCACAACAATTAAAATATTCAGAATGAAAAAAATTACATTTAACAGTGTTGTTAAATTATAGTTTTTATATGATTAACAATTGAGCATGATAGATGTGAATTTAAAAATCAAAGTAATTAGTATGTACAATTAAATATCCTCTCATAGCAATAAAAAACTTAATATTAATAGCTGATATGGTACCGATATTTATGTGCTTCTGTAATTTTTTTTTCATATATTTTGTTCTATATGGCTTTCACATTATCATGTAAATGTTTTTCTCCTCTGATGAACTCGAACGTGATGACAGACACAAGGTTTTCCACTTCTCACCAGAGATGGGCTCTTTTCCATAATGTTCTCCCTCCATAACTCTCACCTTTCTCTCCTCTTCTGTTCCCCTGGTTTGAAAACACAGTGGCTGCCAGCAGAAGCTGTGCAGGGCCAGTTTAAACTTGGACTGTGGCAGGGGACAGTAGTATTATCTGAGTGGGGCGGCGGAGCCCCCGCAGCACAGCTTAAATACAGTCTCCTAGTGTCACTGCAGGCTAATGGGAACCAGCTGTGGGGGAGGTTTAATTTTAGCGGTAGCAAGCACAGCCCCAGGGAGGAGACTTTAACCCTGTCCCAGCCAGAGCTCCTCAGAAACTCCAAAGCAAAGGTTTCCTGAGTTCCCTGAGGTATTCCATCAGCCCAAAAGTCCACTGAATAAGTGCTGTATTGAGCATATGACAAGGTAAAATGTAATGAAAGTACCCTCAGAAGGCAAATGGGAAGTAAAGGAAATTCCATTTTATCTAGCTAAATCATTAACCACGCTTCAGTAAAAAAAAAAATATATATATTTTTGATATCCACTTTTCATATGAGCAACACTCAACACTAGAGTTTAGTCTAGTAGATTTTGACTCTCTGATAACTATATTGTGCCATTTTTTCCTGCACTACTATTACTAGAGCCTCAGAAGGCAAATGGGAAGTAAAGGAAATTCCATTTTATCTAGCTAAATCATTAACCACGCTTCAGTAAAAAAAAAATATATATATTTTTGGTATCCACTTTTCATATGAGCAACACTCAACACTAGAGTTTAGTCTAGTAGATTTTGACTCTCTGATAACTATATTGTGCCATTTTTTCCTGCACTACTATTACTAGAGCAAGAAACTCTCTCCCTCCCTCCCTCCCTTTCATGCAGCTTCTGTCTCCACCACTTAAACTCAATCTTGTTGAAATGTGATCTCCTCTGAGATGGAGGCTTCAGCTGTAAGGCTTTAAGGAGATATGATGCTTGGCGCTGTTTCCTCCTCTCCTCCTTCTTTCCTCTGTTCATTAGTAGCGCTCGTGTGTGGTTTTGACTTTTTTTATGCAGAGCAGAAATCGGGTCCGCCTGCTCGGGCCATGCCAGGAGGCTTTGGTTTGTCATTTAACTTCGGAAGGGAGAGCAGCAAGAGAGTTGTAAACTGATTGGCCGAGAGTCTCAAACAGCAGCCAGCTTTTGCCCTGAGACCCTCCACAGTGCACTAGATGGTGGGCTATCAGAGCTCTGGACTACATAGGGTGACAGACAGATTGCTTGTGGAATCAAATACAAATAAGCTGTGCCATGCTCACATTTTAGTAGTAGGGATTGGCATTTTGATTAATTTTGGTAATATGGTACTGTGGCACTTTTTGGTACCATGGACCACAAATTTGATAATCAAAAGTGCAAATTTTTAAATATAAAGATTTACTCTGTACTATAATGGTAAATCTATAAACAACATGTTATTTGACAAATTAAATAATTGGCTTTTTGTTTTTGCTGTACTGAGTGCAAAGCAAAATTATTAAAATATATATAAAATTTTCTTTTTAGCTTTTTCTACCCAAACATTTATTTGTGCTTTTCACAGTAAATATAATTTTTAAGTTTTAAGTTTAAAAGCCCATTAACACCCTGAACAGTAATAATAAAGATAAATATACCAATAACTATATTAGCATCCACACCAATGGACAATAACGTTTATTGTTTATTGTAAACATGCCATGTAATTTTGTCATCTGCCACTTTAAATCTTTAAGCTCTTTAAAGCAGAATGGATTTTGGAATGGATCATTATTTTTATTGTTCATCAGCTGGTTATTGTCCTTGTGTGTAAAAAGGCCTTATATAAATATAAATAATACATTTTTATATAAATATACAATTTTTTGTTTCTTTTTTTCCTCCCAAATCTGCAGACACCTTAGAACCCTCTTTTAGCCACCAATAACCCCTTGTTTGTGTTAAATTTGAAAACTCGAACACAAAAAGTAATCGATTAAAAAAAAAGGGTAAAAAACATGATTTAGATGCGTGTTTGAAATGTATGTATTTTAAAATTTTTAACATTACATAAACTTTAACAATCCCTTGTTTGTGTTAAATTTGAAAACTCGAACACAAAAAGTAATCGATTTTAAAAAAAAGGGTAAAAAACATGATTTAGATGCGTGTTTGAAATGTATGTATTTTAAAATTTTTAACATTACATAAACTTTAACAACCTATGCTTGTATTTTCATAAGAACAGAAATAAATAAAATAACAATAATAATTAACAATAAAATCCATTTTCGAATTGTATTTAGTCAGAATATTTGGTGCAAAACAATTACTCAATTAATCAATTACTCAAATAGCTCTGACCTTGAAGGAGTCTGTGATTGCATGCTTGTTAGTTTTTGAAAGGTCTAGGCCCTAGGGGAAGAACATGTTTGTCTGTATTCAACGTATTTATGTGCTAAAAAATGCAACAGTACGTGTGTGTCTCTGATTCGGTGCCAGTGTGAAGGCCCCTGTGTCGGAGCCACACTGGGGCGTGGTGTTTTTCTCTTTCAGACGCTATAAATCTTTAGCATGTCTGTGTGTGTAAGAATGTTCGCTCGGGGGCAGATAGCACGGAGAAGAATCGGACTAAATTACTCCATTATGAAAGGGGCAGCAGTCTGAGGCCTCACCACAGGAATTGGTGTTTTAATAGTTTTGCGTTTCCAAAACTATTAAGCAAGTTTTCCAAGTATGATGTGTGTCTGTGTGTGTGTGTGTGCCGAGATGCTGACCGAGGTTTGGTGACTATCCATTAATCTATATATGCGTGTGTCTGTTTTTCATACATTTTTCTATGTGTGTGCATGCTACGCTTAGCAAGCACATCTCCATATTCATGACTAGTCATGTACCGCGGAACATGCTGTGGAGCTGCGTGGCGCCAGTTTGACAGTTAACTCCTAGACCGAACACATGGGGGGAAACGCTCATGGAGCCACGCTCAGCTGCCGACACCCACTGGAGGAAATCAAACGAGGAGCAGATGAAGGCCTCTCATCTTCTTCTCTCCTTTTGCCATTCAGCTGAGGTGGAGCGTTCCTCATTATTTGCTAGTTTTCCAATCATAAATCAGTGTTGTGGTCTGATTCACAAACAGATTTTTAAAACGGATAGTTCTGAATCTAAATTCTAATAGGATGCGCTTCCATTTAAAATAACAATAGACGCAAATGAGACCTCACTGTCATTAACTACTCACCCTCATGTTGTTCCAAACCCGTAAGACCTTGGTTCATGTTTAGAACACAAATTAACATATTTTTTATTAGCTTTCTGACCCAACGCAACTGACACGTTCAAGACCCAGAAAGGTAGTAAGGACATTTGTTAAAAGAGAAGAAATTGTTGAATAAAGTCGTTATTTTTGTTTTCTTTGCACACTAAAAAGTATTCTCGTAGCTTCATAAAATTAAGGTTGAACCACTGATATCACATGGACTATTTTAACAATGTCCTTACTATCTTTCTGGGCCTTGAACGTAGTAGTTGCGTAGCTGTCTATTCAGGGTCAGAAAGCTCTCGGATTTAATCAAAAATATCTGAATTAGTGTTCTGAAGATGAAGGAAGGTTTTGTGGGTTTGAAACGACTTGAGAGTGAGTAATTACTAGCAGAATTTAAGTTTTTGGGTGAACTATCCCTTTAATGTGGCAAGTTACTACAGCTTTACAACCACAAACAGCTTACATTTATTATTATAATTAACGTTATTGTTTGGCTAAAGGATTGTTTATTCCAATAATTAATAATGATACAGTACATTTAATTATTGTATACTCGTGCTTTTATCATAGTGCTTTTGGTGCTGCACACAGTCTTTTGTGGCTTGTTGCTTTATTTGAACCACTTCTTTGTAATGATTCATTTGAACTAATTCTCAAAGCTTTTGTTAATGAGATGGGTGACACATTGGAACCATAAACAACACCACATCTAAACAGTCTAATTGAAAACTTTGAAAAACTGAGTTCCTTCAGTCAGTCACTCCGAGTCACGTCAGTGACCGACGAATTGGGATCTCGCTTAGAGAGACCAATCCACTTCGAGTGTAAACTAAACGAGCCAGTGCACATTGGCATGCGATGATTGCATCCAGCTGCCGCTGATCACAGCATGAGCATAAAAAGGCAGCTGGTGCAACGCATACCAGCTTTTCGCTTCGGAGCCGAGCGACAACATCATTCTGCGCCTACCAAACTGCTTCATGTGTAACGAGTCTAGCGCACTCTTGGGAGCTTTTTGTGTTGGCGGATGGTGCTTCAGCGGTGGTTGTTCCTGTGTCGAGTGGGTTGCGCACTTCAGGCTGCACCACCCCCTGTTGTGCTGCAAAGGGCCGTTTCCCCTGTGCGTCTCAGCACGTAAAAGAGCATTTCCCTAAAAGAGCCAATTTCTCTAAAAGAATACAATAAGCGGGTGCGTCTTTGTAAAGACGACGGATCATCTTTTTAAAGATGCCATTTCACCCGTGTGTTTCTGGATGCGTATCTGGGCATTAGACACGCTAAGGTGGCGTTCGCAGATGAGTCATGTTCCCATTGAGGGAAGATGACCATCTCGGAGCTGTGGGCCAGGCTCCGTTTCCTCCAGGGGGGCGGAGCTCCGTTGCCTCTGCCACGATCTAGTGTTCGTCCTGGTGGCAGCCAGGCGTGGACTACTTCGGGAAATAGCAAGGGCGGTCTGAGGGTTACAGTGGTGGCAAACCCCTCAGGGAACCAACCCTCGGGGGACCATTGCTCCTCTAGCGCTTCACAACCAGTTGAGCCACCAAAGGAACGCAATGAGCCCTCTCTTCAAAGAGCATACCAGCGGTATCCTTCGGTGCTCTTCCCGACGACCGGATGTCGATCACTGCATCGGAGGGAGAGCTCTCTGGAGAGAAAGATTTGAAGGCGCTGCCGCCCTCCGGGACGGTGAAAAGGCCTGAATCGGATCCAGAGATGTCGGCTAAGCTTTCCGGGGCCTCCGAGAGGGTAGAGCACGAGTGGAAACCTCCACCGCGTCCCGGGCCCTCAAGGTTGGATGATTGGTTTCTCGGGGTGATTTGCGCTGGACCACCCTCGACGGTGGTGCAGCTAGGGGGTATACAAGGGTCCCCCCGGTGGAGCGGTCGGTTGCGATGCAATTGTGTCCTAATACCGCCTCCACCTGGCAGGGCGAACCGTGCCTCCCCTCCTGGGTCTGTAGGTACTCATCTGACCTGTCCGGCGATGCTTATACGGCCTGTGGAGAAGCTGCCTCCGCCTTACACGCTACGGCGTTACTGCAGGTTCATCAGGCCATGGCACTGAGGGACCTGCACGAGGGTGGTCATGATCCGGAAGTTCCGAAAGAGCTCCGAACCGCTACTGCCCTCGCCCTCTGAGCGACGAAGGTCACCGCGAGTTCTCTGGGTCATGCGATGGTCCGACGAAAGTGGAAGAGGGCGGGCTGGTTCCTTAGGCGCTGCTCTCTTCGCTCGAGTTGTCGCTTGTACATGTAGCGCTGCTGAAAAAGATCCCTGGCGTAGTCATACAACTGCATGTCCAGGTCGTTGAGCTCCTCGATCCGCTGCACTGTGTCGTTGTCCAGGTCCACGAGAGCTCCGAACCGCTACTGCCCTCGCCCTCTGAGCGACGAAGGTCACCGCGAGTTCTCTGGGTCATGCGATGTCCACACTTGTAATCCAGGAGTGCCATCTCTGGCTGTGTCTGGTTGATATGATGGACGCTGACAAAGTTCGGTTCCTTAATGCCCCTGTGTCCCAGACCGGCCTCTTCGGCGATGCGGTCGAGAGCTTGGCCCAGCAGCTCTCGGCTGCACAGAAGCAGACTGAGGCAGGTCGTCACACCCTGCCCCGGCGGGCAGCTGCTGCCTCCACCCGTCCGCCGGCTGCAGCGCTCCAGCCTGCTCGTCGCTCGTCGCTCGTCGCCCTGCTCCCGCACCGCATCCGCAGCAGCCTCCAGCAAGAGAAAACAGGGCGTTCGCATTGCCAACTACCTCAAAGACTGGCTCATACTAGCTCAGTCTCAGCATCAGTTGTGTGCACACAGGGACTTCGTGCTTTCGCACCTCAGCCGGTTGGGCCTTCAGGTCAACTGGTAAAAGAGCAAACTCTCCCCGTCGCAGAGGATCTCTTTTCTCGGTATGGAGTTGGATTCGGTCGAACAGACAGCATGCCTCACAGAGGAACGTGCGCGGTCGGTGCTGAACTGCTTGAATTCGTTCAAGGGCAGGACAGCGGTCCCACTGAAACGATTTCAGAGGCTCCTGGGGCATATGGCAGCTGCAGTGGCAGTTACGCCGCTGGGGCTGCTTCATATGAGACCGCTCCAGCACTGGCTTCATGGCCGAGTCCCAAAGTGGCCGTGGCAGTGCGGCACTCACCGGGTCCAAATTACACCGGCCTGTCGCCAAACCTTCACCCCGTGGTCAGACCTTACGTTCATCCAGGCAGGAGTGCCCCTAGAACAGGTCTCCAGGCATGCTGTGGTTTACAAGGATGCCTCCACCACCGGCTGGGGGGCCACATACCACGGGCACGCAGTGTCGGGGGTATGGACAGGCCCCCAACTCCACTGGCATATCAATTGCCTAGAGTTGTTAGCGGTGCGCCTTGCCTTGAACCGTCTCAAAGGGTGTTTCGAGGCAAGCACATGCTGGTCCGAATGGACAACACGGCGACCGTTGCTTGCATCAACCAACAAGGTGGTCTGCACTCCTGTCGCATGTCGCAACTCGCCCGCCACCTTATCCTTTGGAGTCAGAAGGTTCTGAGGTCACTTCGTGCCATTCACATGCCGGGTCTGCTCAACCGTACGGCCGACAAGCTGTCACGAGCTACGCTCCCGGGAGAATGGAGACTCCATCCCCAGATGGTCCAGCTGTTTTGGAGACGTTTCGGAGCTGCTCAGGTAGACCTGTTTGCCTCGCCAAAAACCTCTCACTGCCAGTTGTTCTACTCCCTGACCGAGGAAACACTCGGCATGGACGCACTGGCACACAGCTGGCAAGTATGAGTTTCCTCCAGTGAGCCTTCTTGCACAGACACTGTGCAAGGTCAGGGAGGACGAGGAGCAGGCCCTGCTTGTAGCGCCGTATTGGCCCACTCGGACCTGGTTCCCCGAACTAATGCTCCTCGCGACAGCCCCTCCCTGACAGATTCCTCTGAGGAAGGATCTACTGACTCAGAGACGGGGCACCCTGTGGCACCCACGTCCAGACCTCTGGAAACTTCATGTCTGGTCCCTGGACGTCCCGCAGACGTTCTTGGTGACCTACCCCAAGAGGTAGTTGACACCATCACTTCGGCGAGAGCACCGTCTACGAGCTTGGTCCCTGGCGGAGGTTCTAGGTGACCTACCCCAAGAGGTAGTTGACACCATCACTTCGGCGAGAGCACCGTCTACGAGACACGTTTACGCCTTTAAGTGGAACCTGTTCATTGAGTGGTGTTCTTCTCGTCGGGAAGAACCCCGGAGATGCCCGATCGGGGTCGTGTTTTCCTTTTTGCAGCAAGGGTTGGAGCAAAGGCTGTCTCCCTCCACCTGGCACACAGCTGGCCGCGGGTCCTGCGCAAGCATGCGTTTCCCCCAGTGAGCCTTCTCGCACAGACACTGTGCAAGGTCAGGGAGGACGAGGAGCAGGCCCTGCTTGTAGCGCCGTATTGGCCCACTCGGACCTGGTTCACCGAACTAATGCTCCTCGCGACAGCCCCTCCCTGACAGATTCCTCTGAGGAAGGATCTACTGACTCAGAGACGGGGCACCCTGTGGCACCCACGTCCAGACCTCTGGAAACTTCATGTCTGGTCCCTGGACGTCCCGCAGACGTTCTTGGTGACCTACCCCAAGAGGTAGTTGACACCATCACTTCGGCGAGAGCACCGTCTACGAGACACGTTTACGCCTTTAAGTGGAACCTGTTCATTGAGTGGTGTTCTTCTCGTCGGGAAGAACCCCGGAGATGCCCGATCGGGGTCGTGTTTTCCTTTTTGCAGCAAGGGTTGGAGCAAAGGCTGTCTCCCTCCACCCTTAAAGTCTATGTCGCTGCGATTGCTGCTAACCATGACCTCGTAGAAGGGAAAGTTGCTCGGTGGTGATGAAGTCTGTAGGGAAGCATGATCTGGTCATCGGGTTCCTCAGGGGGGCGAGAAGGTTAAATCCTCCCCGGCCCCCCTCTATACCCTCTTGGGACCTGTCTCTAGTGCTCAAAGCACTACAGCAGGGCCCATTTGAGCCTTTGCAGTCAGTCGAGCTAAAGTTTCTTTCAATGAAAACTCTGCTCCTGATTGCACTGGCCTCCATCAAGAGGGTAGGGGACTTGCACGCATTTTCGATCGATGATTTGTGCCTAGAGTTTGGGTCGGTTGACTCCCAGATAATCTTGAGGCCCCGGCCCAGCTATGTGCCCAAGGTTCCCACTACTCCCTTCAGGGATCAGGTGGTGAGCCTGCAAGCGCTGCCCCCGGAGGAGGCAGACCCAGCCCTAGCTTTGTTCTGTCCCGTCCGAGCCTTGAGATGCTATGTAGACCGGACACAAACCTTTAGGACCTCAGACCAGCTCTTTGTCTGTTACGGAGGTCGGCAGAAGGGGAATGCCATCTCTAAGCAGAGGATGGCCCACTGAATTGTGGATGCCATCACCCTGTCTTATCAGGCACAGGGTGTGCCCTGCCCACTCAGGTTGCGAGCTCACTCTACTAGGAGTGTTGCATCCTCCTGGGCGCTGTATATTTGTAGAGCTGCGGGCTGGGCAACCTCCAACACGTTCGCTAGATTCTATAGCCTTCGTGTGGAGCCGGTATCCTCCTGTGTTTTCACCTCAAATGGGTAGAGGTGCTGAGAGGCCCCAGTTTAGTGTTGGCTTGCTAATACTGCTCCAGAGGGTCTGTACTGTAGGCCCTGTCAAGCTCCTTCATCCCCTTGGCAGCCAGACGGGGCGGAACGTCCGGCGCCAGACCCTCACTCGCTGAATCCGTGAGAACCGGTAAAGGGATGGGTTCCATATGTAGAGGCCTAAGTGGTTCCCATATGTGTAAAGTCCACGGTATAGCCTCAGATCCCGTGTTTCCCCGGTAGACTTCTGCCATTTCCATGAGCGTTACAATCACCTCTAATCTTTCATATGCACCTAAACGGATGTCATATGTGTAAGTGATTCCGAAACCTCCTTTGGGAAGGATGGGGCTTCCGCAACGTTCCTGTTCCAAGTGGAACGAGTACGTTTTCCCAGTGTTATCCAATCTTATTGAGTGGGTAGTGCTATGACAACAGTGACTGGCCTTCTTGTTGCGAGCCCCGGCCTACACCACAAAGGGGCGCAGGCGGCTCGCACCGGTCACTGGAAGGGGCAGCATCCATGGCACTTTGGTAGGGATCCCAATTCGTCGGTCACCGACGTGACTCGGAGTGACCGACTAAAAGGCAACGTCTCGGTTACGTATGTAACCCTCGTTCCCTGAAGGAGGGAACGGAGACGTCACGTCCCGTCTCCACGGCTGCTGTACCACCGCTGAGTGGCCGGATCACCAGCTCGGCTCCTCAGCGAAAACCTGGTATGCGTTTCACCGGCTGCCTTTTTATGCTCATGCTGGGATCAGCGGCAGATAGATGCAATCATCGCATGCCAATGTGCATTGGCTCGTTTAGTTTACACTCAAAGTGGATTAGTGTCTCTAAGCAAGATCCCAATTCGTCGGTCACCGACGTGACGTCTCCGTTCCCTCCTTCAGGGAACGAGGGTTACATACGTAACTGAGACGTTATTTAACTAAATGTAAATATAAAGATGGATATTTCTGAGTGATGACCCAAATTAATCAGTGAATCATTTTTGAAGTGATTCTTTGGAATTAAAGGGGTCATATGATGCGATTTCAAGTTTACCTTTCTCGCCACGCCCCCCTAAAACGGCTCGTTCTAACACGCCCCCACATATCTACGTCACTATATGGAAATATTAGCATAGTGCCGCCCAAATGTTCACACAAAGAAAGAAGGCGTGGTTTCAGTAACCGTGGTTAGTGTTGATGCAGCCTGTCAGGGAGACGCTGTGTGTTTCTAGGCGAAAGCAAAAGCACTTTATTTGGCCTTCCAGAAAGTAGATGCATTTAGGAATTTTTAAGATCACTTACAACAGAACAGCAATGCATTTTATGGATGACCATTTCGTGAACCTAGGAGAGGAGGTAATTCTGGCTTTGCTATGACAATCTGGCGCTTCTGAATCAGCTACTGTTTTGTTATTAGTTCAAGTATTTGCTATTGACTGTTCAAATGCGGAGTTTTGCACATCGTGTGTGTGTGTGTGCGCGCGAGAGAGAGAGGGGGTCCCATCACAAACACATACCAGCTTCATCACTGTGTCTGTCACGAGACTCTGTTCCCCTTTCAGGCTCTGTCTTTACATTTATTTTGAAAGATGAAGCTCGCGATTATGGTAAGGGGCGTTACATTTCCGATGAGTGCTTGCGGTGTTCGGCCAATCACAATGCACTGGGGCAGCTGGCCAATCAGAGCAGACTGCGCTTGTCGGAAGGAGGGACTTTGTAGAAAACGAAGCGTTTGAGAGAGGCGGGGCATAGAGGACCTACAATAATGTACAGTATTTGAAAAATAATGTGTTTTTTGAACATTAAAGCATGTCAACATATTCCGTTGCACCAAATACACAAAATAATGCTATTTAAAAAAGCATCATATGACCCCTTAAATAAATTCACAAGAATGATTTAGACTTGTGTTTACTATTTCATCTATTTCATTGTTTATTGTGACACTTTTCAGAACTGTGACAGGAACTACCCTGCTAGTTAAACTTTGGTTAATCATAACGTGTCTTTTGTGAACTCTGCTCCGAGTTTGTATCGACATGCAGGATAATAAACTACTGTTTCCGTAAAAATGCAGTGGCCTGCGGTGGAGTCTCATGTTTCCTACGATCTCAAACGGAAGCTGGTCTGTTCACCGATTGCTTGTCAATGACATCATCAAAGCGTATGTGCTAATTGATTCCTGCTGCTGCCATCTCACATGCCTCTGATCTGATCCCAATTTGTTTGAAGTTAGAGGGAAAAATGGCCTCATTGTGTTTGGCCATGCAACAATCTCTTAAGCAAGATTTTCATGGAAAGCCAGTAGTGTAACTCTGAACAGATTGAGAGGAGATGCAGAGAGGGATGTAATCAGAGGGTGGACGCTTTGTCCATCATATTCTTGGCTTTCCCCACAGGGATTAAATTATAGTGCCCAGCTCGGGTTTCTCAGGCCATTCTCTCGGCCTTCCAGTCACACCCCTCTGATCAATAAACTCTGCACATCATCACCATGTTGTTCTTTCTGTGCCCATTCAGTATGGCCAGGTTCCCTCCGTCTTGCTCACGTATCGCACTCAATTTGTTTTTTCAAAATGTCTCATTGTGGACAAGCTCATTACAGTGTCTTAACAAGAAATGCAAAACTTTTCAATGTTCTGCCAAGCAAACAGGAAAATTTGACTCCAAACCCTTCAAGCTCTAGAACATTAACTGCAATTGCACCATATTTGTGTGTATATTCTTGTATAATTGCTTGAAACTGCAACTTTTCTAATAGCAAACAACTAATGTCTAATTAACGGTAGCACAATATTTGCTTCATATTGTATATGTGTCTGCATAAAATCTACACCCAGAGTTCTGTCACAGCTCATAACTGTCTGATCGTGTGATATACCACATTTTTTTCATCTTGGAAGAGGCTAAAGTACTGGATGGAATAGAAGTTTTTATAGGCTTGCTACATTCTTGAGTGACCTTTTCAACTGCTATATACATGATTTGTTACTGCTGAGGTGTGTGTGGTAGAACTCATCTGCTGTGTTATTCTTTGAACACGGTCCATCTCTTTTCCTTCGGAAACATGGAGGTCCGCTCAGAAACCCAGTTCTGCTGTTTGGGTTGGATCATTATAAGAAAGTGAGAAGGAGAGAGAGAAAAAGGAAAAAATAAATATTCCCGTTCCCGTTTCTGGATGTAATGCAAACTTAGTTTTTCCTGGTGGTGATGCCGATTTCTCCCTGCCATTCCTCTTGCAAAAGATTTCCTTTCATAAGACTATTCAGAAGGTGCTGTTTCTTCATTTGGTATTGAGAAAGAAAAAACCCGCATTGAGCTAAGATTGTCTACAGCAATGTTTCCATAAATGTATTCATTAATATTATGTTTATATTGCATGTAAAGCTCTAGAGCAGGGGTTCCCAAACTTATTTGTTAGCCAAACCCATTAAACGCACAATATTTACTTAAGTACCTCCTGATATTAAAACTGAGAAGTTAATATTTAAGTAACTTAATAACATATTCGCATGTTCATCTTTTTTAGTAACTGTTTTAGGTAACACTTTAGTATAGAGACCAATTCTCACTATTTACTAGTTGCTTATAAGCATGCCTATTATTACCATATTGGCTGTTTATTAGTACTTATAAAGCACATATTCTGCTTTAATAACTATTAATAAGCAGCAAATTCTGAGTTTATTGATGCAAAAGTCATAGTTAATGGTGTGTTATTGCCGAGAATTGGATTGGACTTAAAATAAAGTGCGACCATGTTTTAGAAACCCAGTCAAATTAAATAATAGTAACAACAACAGCAATCATTATTACTATTATAAAAATCAAGACAAACCCTGAAGCTTTTATTTTGTAAAACTGTCAGCACATGTAGAGATGGAGTTTGCTCAATTTACTGTAACCTGAGAAGTTTTGAGACACTGAATACACGTGTGCCGCACTTTTCACTATAATTATTTCACGAGTTCACACTTAGATATAATTAAATAAAGGTTATGCGTATTTGGCGTGCTGTCCGGGGAGAGGGGTCTGAGCTCGGTGTCCAGCCCGGCCCAAAATCGCCTCCCCCCCAGTGCTTTTCCCCGTGCTGGGGTAGAAACTATGCTGAAGGTGCGGGGTCGGGGTGGCGGAGGGATGCTGAAAGTCAAGAGATAACAAAGGTAGGACGTACTTGGTTATTTATAGGAGTTTTCTCTTGCGCTGATTGGATAAATGGTGTAATCACTAATGATGAACTGGCCGTGTTAATTATCTGTGCGTGCTCCTCCCGAATATTGTTTATAAACATCACTTCATGAGTTCACACTTACATATAATTAAATAAAGGTTATGCATATTTGGCGTGCTGTCCAGGGAGAGGGGTCCGAGCTCGGTGTCCAGCCTGGCCCAAAAGCGCTCCCTCAAACCCTTTGGTATACGTTTATTGCGACAGTATTTAGGAAGAGAATTTGGCTTCTGTGGAAGCGTTCCGTGCTGAAAGAGAGAGCTAAAGGCTCCTGCGGGAGACATGACTATCGCGGCAGTAGAGAAAGATAGAAAAGGCTCCTGTGCGAGCAGGCACTGCTGCGGCAGTGGGGAAATACAGAAAAGGCTCCTGCGGGAGCAGACACTGCTGCGGCAGTGGGGGAAATACAGATAAAGGCTCCTGCGGGAGCGGTCACTGCTGCGGCTGGGTCCGAGCTCGGTGTCCAGCCTGGCCCAAAAGCGCTCCCTCAAACCCTTTGGTATACGTTTATTGCGACAGTATTTAGGAAGAGAATTTGGCTTCTGTGGAAGCGTTCCATGCTGAAAGAGAGAGCTAAAGGCTCCTGCGGGAGACATGACTATCGCGGCAGTAGAGAAAGATAGAAAAGGCTCCTGTGCGAGCAGGCACTGCTGCGGCAGTGGGGGAAATACAGATAAAGGCTCCTGCGGGAGCGGTCACTGCTGCGGCTGTGGGAGAGAGAGATAAAGGCTCCTGCGGGAGCAGACACTGCTGCGGCAGTGGGGGAAATACAGATAAAGGCTCCTGCGGGAGCGGTCACTGCTGCGGCTGTGGGAGAGAGAGATAAAGGCTCCTGCGGGAGCAGACACTGCTGCGGCAGTGGGGAAATACAGATAAAGGCTCCTGCGAGAGCGGTCACTGCTGCGGCAGTGGGGAAATACAGATAAAGGCTCCTGCAAGAGCGGTCACTGCTGCGGCAGTGGGGAAATACAGAGAAGGCTCCTGCGGGAGCGGTCACTGCTGCGGCAGTGGGAGAGAGAGATAAAGGCTCCTGCGTGAGCAGACACTGCTGCGGCAGTGGGGAAATACAGATAAAGGCTCCTGCGAGAGCGGTCACTGCTGCGGCAGTGGGGAAATACAGATAAAGGCTCCTGCGAGAGCGGTCACTGCTGCGGCAGTGGGGAAATACAGATAAAGGCTCCTGCGAGAGCGGTCACTGCTGCGGCAGTGGGGAAATACAGATAAAGGCTCCTGCGAGAGCGGTCACTGCTGCGGCAGTGGGGAAATACAGATAAAGGCTCCTGCGAGAGCGGTCACTGCTGCGGCAGTGGGGAAATACAGATAAAGGCTCCTGCGGGAGCAGACACTGCTGCGGCAGTGGGGAAATACAGATAAAGGCTCCTGCGTGAGCAGACACTGCTGCGGCAGTAGAGAAATACAGAAAAAGCTCCTGCGGCAGCAGACACTGCTGCGGCAGTGGGGAAATACAGATAAAGGCTCCTGCGGGAGCAGACACTGCTGCAGCAGTAGAGAAATACAGAAAAAGCTCCTGCGGGAGCAGACATTGCTGCGGCAGTGAGGAAATACAGATAAGGCTCCTGCGGGAGCAGACACTGCTGCGGCAGTGGGGAAATATGGAAAAAACTCCTGCGGGAGTGGGGACTGCTACGGATGGGTAGGGGCGTGGCGGAAGATAGAGAGAAGGAAGGGCAAGCATGTGAGGGGGAGGAGAAAAGATAGCTGCCGGAACCGCTTGCGGAGGCGTGCTCACGCTTGGGACGGCTCTGGGAGCTATAGCTGAAGAATGGGTCTGGAGGCCGCTGAACAGAAAAATGGTTATTAGTAGCATGAGGGAGCGGAAGAGATGTGGGCCTGTGTTACAAATGGAGGTAGCCTCACATTTGCTTCAGCTGCCGTAGCTGTAAGCCACGGGAAGGGGGTGGGGTTGTGACGTTCTGAAGAGCCTGTGTAGCCTGCACTGCTAGTGGAGGTAGCCTCACGCTAGCGTCTGCTACGGTAGCTGGAGGCCACTGAAGGAAAAAAGGGGGTTAGAAGTCACAGGACGGAAATACTGAGATGTGAAGGCCTGTGTTGCAAGCGGAAGCAGCTTTGCTTCGGCTGCTATAGCTGTAGGCCACGAGAAAGTGGAAGGGTTAGTGACATTTAGCGGGACAAGCTGAAATGCCTGGGTAGCCTGCAGTGTTGCAGACTTAGTTTGTGTTGCAGTGTTGCAGTCAATTTGTTGCTAGATTTGGCAACTCCTCAAGCCTTGTCCACATTAATACGTTTCCATTGAAAATGCATCTTTTCCTCTCGTTTTGGCCTTCCATCCACACTAAAACAAGGAGTCCAGGAAAACAGAGCTTTTAAAACGCTTTCCAGAGCAGATACATCTGAAAATGCTGTTTTCATGTTGTAGTATGGACTGTGGAAACGGAGGCTTTTGAAAACGATGACGCATGTGTAGTCATGTGACACATTGTACCAGTGTTGCCTGATTGGAAGTATCGTACCAGAAGCTCAAAATGATCGTATTTGGAAGAAAATTATCGTACACGAGTCAAATGTACAGAATACAGCTATTTATCTAAACCAACAACTTTTTGACATGACCTGCAAATTACCACAATAGATAACTAGGCTTCCTGTGTTTACATTGGATGTGAGCAGTGCGACAAAATACTATAGAAACCATTATAATCAGTGACTGTTTGCACTGGATGCGACATGACACGACACATCCCCAACAGTAAACTGATGCCTTGTTCTATTTATGATGTATTAAAATGATTTTTAACACTCACTTTGTCACATCCAGTGTAGACAGACTTCAACTGTTAACTCCACATCTGAGCTGCTGTCATCGGAAGCCTGTGTGTTGCCAGATGTTGAGGGGGTTCTTGCCGTCATGAACCGCAACATAGTGCTCGTTGGCTTTAAAGCAGGGCACCCTCATGCATTCTTAACACTCTGAGGTGTGCATGAGCTCATTTAGAGTGTCTGTAATGAGCCGATTTTGTGTATGAATATAGAAGCCCTATGACTACAACTACCATCATTTGAATTGTCATAAAATTATCGTACATTATGGGATTTTGATCGTACATCGTACAGGAGGTCAAAATTATCGTACAAATACGATAATTATCGTACGTCTGGCAACACTGCATTGTACCAATAGACATCTTTATACCGGTAAGGCTAATTTTGCAGTTATGTGCTATTCACTTTCACACTGTTGCTAAAGATAATTACTTTGCACGCTCTTTATATTACAGACCTAAAAAGACGACAGAAAATTTACTCACGATTGCTGTCCTGCGGCAAAACACGAGGGCAGTTGCGTTTTAGATCAATTCTGAGAGAGCGCGCCGTGGGCGTGTCAGTAAATGGTGAAATATTTCCATAAATGAATTGATCCTGCCAGAAGAATTGTGTGAAATGTATTATGTCTGTTCCGTCTGTATTATCTCAGTGAGGTTTTATACATGCACAGTAAGGCAAATGTAACGCTTTCAGACATTTCAGTGTGGATGATAAACTTTGGAAAAAACGTTTGCTTCGTGGTTACAAAATGGCATTAACATCTGTTTATGTCATAACGTCGTTTAACAAATTTATCCACGAAAACCTGCCTTTAGCGACTGAGCAGCAACGGGAAGCGAGTGAGGCTTTGCTGCTGTGAGATCTGGGACGCGGCCCAGGCTCGTTGAAGGCCTGCTGCTGCTGCGACCCAGTGCTCGAGGAGAGCTGGGCCTTGTGCGGGACGATGGTAGTGCCAAGCAAGGCGAGCTCGGGGCCGCGGCTCTTCTATTGGCCAGAGCGTGTTGCTTGACGAGAAGATCAGCAGCGGCCGCGATGGAGCCTGGTGCTTGGCGGCCGTGTCTGGCAGAGAAGGAGTGATCATGGGGCCGGCAAATTGTAGCGGAGGATCTGAAAAAAAGGCTCCTGCGGGAGCAGACACTGCTGCGGCAGTGGGGAAATATGGAAAAAACTCCTGCGGGAGTGGGGACTGCTACGGATGGGTAGGGGCGTGGCGGAAGATAGAGAGAAGGAAGGGCAAGCATGTGAGGGGGAGGAGAAAAGATAGCTGCCGGAACCGCTTGCGGAGGCGTGCTCACGCTTGGGACGGCTCTGGGAGCTATAGCTGAAGAATGGGTCTGGAGGCCGCTGAACAGAAAAATGGTTATTAGTAGCATGAGGGAGCGGAAGAGATGTGGGCCTGTGTTACAAATGGAGGTAGCCTCACATTTGCTTCAGCTGCCGTAGCTGTAAGCCACGGGAAGGGGGTGGGGTTGTGACGTTCTGAAGAGCCTGTGTAGCCTGCACTGCTAGTGGAGGTAGCCTCACGCTAGCGTCTGCTACGGTAGCTGGAGGCCACTGAAGGAAAAAAGGGGGTTAGAAGTCACAGGACGGAAATACTGAGATGTGAAGGCCTGTGTTGCAAGCGGAAGCAGCTTTGCTTCGGCTGCTATAGCTGTAGGCCACGAGAAAGTGGAAGGGTTAGTGACATTTAGCGGGACAAGCTGAAATGCCTGGGTAGCCTGCAGTGTTGCAGACTTAGTTTGTGTTGCAGTGTTGCAGTCAATTTGTTGCTAGATTTGGCAACTCCTCAAGCCTTGTCCACATTAATACGTTTCCATTGAAAATGCATCTTTTCCTCTCGTTTTGGCCTTCCATCCACACTAAAACAAGGAGTCCAGGAAAACAGAGCTTTTAAAACGCTTTCCAGAGCAGATACATCTGAAAATGCTGTTTTCATGTTGTAGTATGGACTGTGGAAACGGAGGCTTTTGAAAACGATGACGCATGTGTAGTCATGTGACACATTGTACCAGTGTTGCCTGATTGGAAGTATCGTACCAGAAGCTCAAAATGATCGTATTTGGAAGAAAATTATCGTACACGAGTCAAATGTACAGAATACAGCTATTTATCTAAACCAACAACTTTTTGACATGACCTGCAAATTACCACAATAGATAACTAGGCTTCCTGTGTTTACATTGGATGTGAGCAGTGCGACAAAATACTATAGAAACCATTATAATCAGTGACTGTTTGCACTGGATGCGACATGACACGACACATCCCCAACAGTAAACTGATGCCTTGTTCTATTTATGATGTATTAAAATGATTTTTAACACTCACTTTGTCACATCCAGTGTAGACAGACTTCAACTGTTAACTCCACATCTGAGCTGCTGTCATCGGAAGCCTGTGTGTTGCCAGATGTTGAGGGGGTTCTTGCCGTCATGAACCGCAACATAGTGCTCGTTGGCTTTAAAGCAGGGCACCCTCATGCATTCTTAACACTCTGAGGTGTGCATGAGCTCATTTAGAGTGTCTGTAATGAGCCGATTTTGTGTATGAATATAGAAGCCCTATGACTACAACTACCATCATTTGAATTGTCATAAAATTATCGTACATTATGGGATTTTGATCGTACATCGTACAGGAGGTCAAAATTATCGTACAAATACGATAATTATCGTACGTCTGGCAACACTGCATTGTACCAATAGACATCTTTATACCGGTAAGGCTAATTTTGCAGTTATGTGCTATTCACTTTCACACTGTTGCTAAAGATAATTACTTTGCACGCTCTTTATATTACAGACCTAAAAAGACGACAGAAAATTTACTCACGATTGCTGTCCTGCAGCAAAACACGAGGGCAGTTGCGTTTTAGATCAATTCTGAGAGAGCGCGCCGTGGGCGTGTCAGTAAATGGTGAAATATTTCCATAAATGAATTGATCCTGCCAGAAGAATTGTGTGAAATGTATTATGTCTGTTCCGTCTGTATTATCTCAGTGAGGTTTTATACATGCACAGTAAGGCAAATGTAACGCTTTCAGACATTTCAGTGTGGATGATAAACTTTGGAAAAAACGTTTGCTTCGTGGTTACAAAATGGCATTAACATCTGTTTATGTCATAACGTCGTTTAACAAATTTATCCACGAAAACCTGCCTTTAGCGACTGAGCAGCAACGGGAAGCGAGTGAGGCTTTGCTGCTGTGAGATCTGGGACGCGGCCCAGGCTCGTTGAAGGCCTGCTGCTGCTGCGACCCAGTGCTCGAGGAGAGCTGGGCCTTGTGCGGGACGATGGTAGTGCCAAGCAAGGCGAGCTCGGGGCCGCGGCTCTTCTATTGGCCAGAGCGTGTTGCTTGACGAGAAGATCAGCAGCGGCCGCGATGGAGCCTGGTGCTTGGCGGCCGTGTCTGGCAGAGAAGGAGTGATCATGGGGCCGGCAAATTGTAGCGGAGGATCTGAAAAATCCCCAGTATATGTCTTTTCGTTGGACGGGAAATTGGGTCTGTGGTAAAAAAGCAAAAGGAGCGAACTGAATGCTGAAAGTCGAGAGATAACGAAGATAGGACGTACTTGGTTATTTATAGGAGTTTTCTCTTGCGCTGATTGGATAAATGGTGTAATCACTAATGATGAAGTGGCCGTTAATTATCTGTGCGTGCTCCTCCCAAAATTTGTTTATAAACATCACTTAGCTTTTCATTAACTCACAAACCCCCTGCTTTTCTTTCACAATCAATTCCTCAATTCTGTCTGTCTATAATGTATATTATTCCCTGACTAGTTCTCTAAAAAAAGTGTCCTTCAAAATGATATGGCATGCAGCTAAAAAAGAATATAGAAACAACAAATGGACAAACAAATAGAGAATCGCCGTTTTCATAATATTAGCAGTTGTGATGTTAAGAGTGTATGGGAATGGCAGGTCCAGGGCTGTAGCCTGAGTGTTGGTGGTATCTCAAGTGTTTGTGAGAGCCCTTTGCTCTTGACTCTGTGTCTGACAGTGCTGTTGGCTGGGCCAGATCTTTTTTTGGGTCAAGGTTATTTTATTCTGCACTTGTACAAGGGTCCAGGTGAGAAATACAGCAGCTCTGTGTGGTTTTACATTCCTGTCGGCTGATTCCAGGAAAGAGCCTCCTCTTAGGACACAGGTGGGAGACTGGTGCGGTTACCATCCACTCACATCTCTCTGCACTTATGTTGTGACATGTATGTGTATACTTATTTCTGGTTACATTTGTTGAGTGTGCATGTTTCACACAAGCAAACACATACTTTATGTGTCAAAATGTTATACAGCAAAGAGTTTTTTTGTAATTAGCAGTGAAATTATCAAAATTGATTTTGGTTCTTAAATACAGTAGCTTTTAAACATTGGCCATGGCAGCATATGATTATAATAAAATGTCCTGTATGTGAAGTACAATTTATGTTCCATTCAATATCTACATCTATCACATGCCATAAAGAGTCACATAAATCATGTAGATAATATGAAACAAATGCCTTTACAGTAGTACAAGTGTAATTAAATTACATCAGAATTGCAGTGTATTTTTCCAGTGCACCTGTCCAATCTGTAAATAAGTTTCTGAAGTTAAATTTAATCTCCAAACTCTTAGTTTGAGATGACAGGAAAGAGAGCAGAGACAGAGACAGTGTGGCTGGGTCATGTCGCCAAGGTTTGGCCTTTTCTTTCCAAGATTCACTTTTACAATCACAACCGTCAATGTCAGCAGAAACTGTGTTGTTTGGAGACTTGAACAGACAGAGCCAGCAACCATTTGATTGTCAGTGTTATTTTAGAGCAGTTACGTGGACAATTACTATGTGTCATATTACTAAAGCAGTTAACAAAACTAAAACCATGAAAAAGTATTGTTACTTGAAATAAAATAAAAATATGTATACAGGTGCATCTCAATAAATTAGAATGTCGTGGAAAAGTTCATTTATTTCAGTAATTCAACTCAAATTGTGAAATTCGTGTATTAAATAAATTCAATGCACACAGACTGAAGTAGTTTAAGTCTTTGGTTCTTTTAATTGTGATGATTTTGGCTCACATTTAACAAAAACCCACCAATTCACTATCTCAACAAATTAGAATATGGTGACATGCCAATCAGCTAATCAACTCAAAACACCTGTAAAGGTTTCCTGAGCCTTCAAAATGGTCTCTCAGTTTGGTTCACTAGGCTACACAATCATGGGGAAGACTGCTGATCTGACAGTTGTCCAGAAGACAATCATTGACACCCTTCACAAGGAGGGTAAGCCACAAACATTCATTGCCAAAGAAGCTGGCTGTTCACAGAGTGCTGTATCCAAGCATGTTAACAGAAAGTTGAGTGGAAGGAAAAAGTGTGGAAGAAAGAGATGCATAACCAACCAAGAGACTTATGAGGATTGTCAAGCAAAATTGATTCAAGAATTGAGTGAACTTCACAAGGAATGGACTGAGGCTGGGGTCAAGGCATCAAGAGCCACCACACACAGAAGGTGTCAAGGAATTTGGCAACAGTTGTCGTATTCCTCTTGTTAAGCCACTCCTGAACCACAAACAACGTCAGAGGCGTCTTACCTGGGCTAAGGAGAAGAACTGAACTGTTGCCCAG
>NW_015506035.1:363385-367689 GCF_001515645.1 Sinocyclocheilus grahami | reverse complement strand
TGGAGAATTGTCAAGAGGAAAATGAGAAACAAGAGACCAAAAAATGCAGATGAGCTGAAGCCCACTGAAACCTGGGCTTCCAAACCTCAGCAGTGCCACAAACTGATCACCTCCATGCCACGCCGAATTGAGGCAGTAATTAAAGCAAAAGGAGCCCCTACCAAGTATTGAGTACATGTACAGTAAATGAACATACTTTCCAGAAGGCCAACAATTCACTAAAAATGTTTTTTTAATTGGTCTTATGAAGTATTCTAATTTGTTGAGATAGTGAATTGGTGGGTTTTTGTTAAATGTGAGCCAAAATCATCACAATTAAAAGAACCAAAGACTTAAACTACTTCAGTCTGTGTGCATTGAATTTATTTAATACACGAGTTTCACAATTTGAGTTGAATTACTGAAATAAAACTTTTCCACGATATTCTAATTGAGATGCACCTGTATATACAATTATTTTATTTCAGATTATAGAGATGTGTTATTAAAAAAACGTCCTTCTTTTTTTAAGAAATGAATGCTTTTATTGTGCAAGGATACATTAAAAGTGACAGAAAAGACTTTCAGCATATTGCAGTGATTTTCGTATTAAACATTTTCATAATAATAATAAAGTAATTAATTAATTGCTAATTTATTAATATAAATGAATTAATTTATAAAGCAAATTTATTTATGAATTACTAATAAAATATGAATTAATATTTTTTTATATATATTTGACTAGAAAACAAATTCATTAATAAGTAAATAATTTATGAATATAAATTAATGTAATTTATTTTTAAATTACTAATAAATTATTAATTGATCATTTTAAAATTATTAGAATAGAAAACAAGTTGTAATTATTTTTCACAATATTACTGTTCTTCACTCTAAAAATGGCTGGGTTAAGTACAACACAGCGCTTGGAGAAATATGGACAAACCCAGTGACTTTTTTTGTTTTGACCAAGTGGTTAGGTTAAATGTTTAACCCAACCTTTTGAGTAGTTTTATTTAGCGAAACTATTGTTTACAAATTACTACATGGCTGGTTTAAAATTAACCCAAAGTAGGTTGTAAATTAAAAATCAGACACATAATTGCTAGAGGCATCAGCAAACGGTGAACATTTATTAATAATCAGTTAAAAAGGTTTATTATTTCATTATAATTTATTTAACTTATTAATAAATGTTAATTTATTGAACATATTTATACATGTTAGTTTCCAACCTATTTTGGGTTCATTTTAAGCAATAAATATAGTAATTTTTAAAGCAATAGTTGAGTTAAATAAAAATACCCAGAAGGTTGAATTAAATATTTGACCCAACTGCCCCAAAATAACTAAATTAACTAGTTTGTGTTTTACACTTATGTTTGAAAAACAAACAGCATTTGTGTGTGGTGCAGTACGTGTCAGAGCTGGCCAAAGGGTGTTTATCCTGATGGAGAAAGGTGTAGCCTAATTGTAGGTTGTAGGGGTTTGTGGGAGAAGACACAGGGCCAGAACAACCCTAATGGACTGACACCCCTCCATCTTTGTGTTTGTGGCAGGTGGCGTGGGCAGAGAACTTCAGGCCTGTGGGGCTTCTGCCTTCCTCTCTGCGAGTGCATTAACAAAAGAGGGCGTTTGTCGGTTAATTTGGATATGTGTGCATGGGAGTGTCTGGAGTGCGTGTGCATGAAACAATACTGCAAACGTTTAGTTTCTGCCTGTCTCTGATTACACAGAGAAGCATGCTCTATCTCTCCGACTGCTTTGCCTAGGCGTGCTCAACACCTGCACCGGGCCGCACCTGTTTTGTGTGTGTGGGTGTGTGTGTAAAGCTCAACTGCAACTTCACACACACTTTTCAGTAAGTTTGTGTCTGCATAATGTCATCTAGACTGAAAAACTTTAAAGTTAACGCAGAAGGATGGGTAGATGAATACCTAGACTGAAAAAAGAAGCGTATGTGTTTTATAAGACATCAGGAGTGCAGCTATGCCTCCCACTTAAATGTTAACCTTCACTCCCTCCCTCTTTTACCAGTAGTTGCTCTGCTGCGTATCTGTTTGTGTGCGTGTGTGTGTGTGTGTGTCCTTGGGGCCTGTTAGTATCTCTTTATTGAAAGAACAACTGCCTTTTGCGCTTACTCATACACACAGATATGACTCAGTCTCTCTGAGTCGTATGTCATGTCTTTGTTGAGGAGGAGGATCCCGCTCTCAGGGCCATGAGTCAGTCAAGTGTATGACAACCAGAATGGACGGCAGGGGGGCTTTTACACTGATGATCCTTTTCTCTACTAGGGATCTTTGCCCTGCAGTGGTTAGCACATATGCTAATGGTATATTGAGCTATGGTGCTCTCATTGGGACACAGATTTGTTTCTGGTTTGACTGCAACTTTCCAGCCCTACAGGATAAAAGTAGATTTTTATAAGGTTTATTTAAGGGTTAGTTCACCAAAAATGAAAATTAGCCTGTGTTTTACTCACCCTCAAAGCATCCTAGGTGTATGTGACTTTCTTCTTTCAGACGAATCCAATCGGAGTTATATAAAAAATTGTCCTGGCCCCTCCATGCCTTTTAATGGGGGTAAGCGGGTGTTGGTTGTCAACAGTTCAGAAGACGTGAAATAAAGTGCTATTTTATCTGTAATAAAATGTCCCTCACACGGCTCCGGGGGTGAATAAAGGCCTCCTGTAGCGAATCCATGCATTTTTGTAAGATAAATATCCATATTTCAAGCGTAATAAACACTTTTTTCTCACTTGCGCTGACTGTGGTACGTGGAAGACGTTCAGGTGGATGACGTAGGACGTATGCGTCGTGCGCGCGCCTCTGAGAAATGCAGGAGTTTCCTTACTTTAGCAAAGGAAAACCAGTCTCCTCTTGGCTTATATCAAAATCCTCCGACACTTTTTTTTTTACAAATCCTCGTTTTGTGCTTCTAATTCGTGAACGGTGTTTTGTTTTGTCTCCGCGTTCATCACTAATCACGCAACGTCGACGTCTTTCATCATCTACCGGAATGACTTCCGCGTATTACAGTCAGCGGAAGTGAGAAAAAAGTGTTTATTATGTTTATGGATGCACACACTTTATTTCACGTCTTCTGAACTGTTGACAACCAACACCCGCTTACCCCCATTGAAAGGCTTGGAGGGGCCAGGACAATTTTTAATATAACTCCGATTGGATTCGTCTGAAAGAAAAAAGTCACATACACCTAGGATGCTTTGAGGGTGAGTCAAACACAGGCTAATTTTCATTTTTGGGTGAACTAACCCGTTAATTTAAATGCTATTGAAAACAATATTTTAATATTAATATTTTTTAATTAAATGTATAATATCAGTCACATTTTATTTAAAGGTCCAATTCTCGCCATTAACAAACCATTAATTACAATTTTGCCTCAATAATCTCTTTTTAATTATTATTATTTTTTTATAACTGCTTTAAAGGGGTCATATGATGCGATTTCAATTTTTTCTTTCTCTTTGGAGTGTTACAAGCATAAAGAAGATCTGTAAAGTTGCAAAGACTAAAGTCTCAAATCCAGAGAAATATTCTTTATAAAAGTTAAGAGTCAGCCACGTCTATCTAAAACCGCTCACTCTAACACGCCCCCACATGTCTACGTCACGATGTGGGAAGATTTGCATAACACCGCCCAAATGTTCGCGCAAAGAAAGAAGGCGTAACTTTTATTCTCGCTGTAGTATTGTTGTTGCCGCCACAGCCATGTCGTGAAGATGCTGTGTGTTTCGTTTTGAAAGCGAAACTACTTTGTTTGGCCTTCCAAAAGAGGACGATATCCGCTTCGTCATGCCTATGATCCTTGCTGGTCGCTGAGGAAATACATCAACTTCGCGCTGTGGATCGCCGGATCGGCTTTCACTGTGGACGAAGCGGAGTCCAGCCCGGGGTCGTCACATGTGGGCTCATGCAAGCCCGCCGGCCGCTCCTTCGTTGAATGGTTAAGTTGTGTTTACAACACTGTTCCAGAGCAGTTCAACCCAAATATTCAGATGTGTGCAGCACATTTTATGGAGGACTGTTTCCTGATCCTGGGAGAGACTGCAATGCCGGCTGTTCTGACTCGCAGACTATAAGTACGTTTTCATATTTAAAGGATTTGCCACTAATGATTCAAATGTGAGTTTTGAGCAGTGTAGAGTAGAGCTTGTTGTTTGTCATTTCTCTGATCACAAATGCAGATATGGTTTTATGTTTACGCGGCGCGATGCAACGCAACGCGTAAAAAGACAGTATAAGTAATTATAATTCGGAATTATGTTCCCACTGGATGCAACAAATGCCTCG
>NW_015506035.1:351151-363186 GCF_001515645.1 Sinocyclocheilus grahami | reverse complement strand
AATGGGGGTAAGCGGGTGTTGGTTGTCAACAGTTCAGAAGACGTGAAATAAAGTGCTATTTTATCTGTAATAAAATGTCCCTCACACGGCTCCGGGGGTGAATAAAGGCCTCCTGTAGCGAATCCATGCATTTTTGTAAGATAAATATCCATATTTCAAGCGTAATAAACACTTTTTTCTCACTTGCGCTGACTGTGGTACGTGGAAGACGTTCAGGTGGATGACGTAGGACGTATGCGTCGTGCGCGCGCCTCTGAGAAATGCAGGAGTTTCCTTACTTTAGCAAAGGAAAACCAGTCTCCTCTTGGCTTATATCAAAATCCTCCGACACTTTTTTTTTTACAAATCCTCGTTTTGTGCTTCTAATTCGTGAACGGTGTTTTGTTTTGTCTCCGCGTTCATCACTAATCACGCAACGTCGACGTCTTTCGTCATCTACCGGAATGACTTCCGCGTATTACAGTCAGCGGAAGTGAGAAAAAAGTGTTTATTATGTTTATGGATGCACACACTTTATTTCACGTCTTCTGAACTGATGACAACCAACACCCGCTTACCCGAGGGGCCCGGACAATTTTTAATATAACTCCGATTGGATTCGTCTGAAAGAAAAAAGTCACATACACCTAGGATGCTTTGAGGGTGAGTCAAACACAGGCTAATTTTCATTTTTGGGTGAACTAACCCGTTAATTTAAATGCTATTGAAAACAATATTTTAATATTAATATTTTTTAATTAAATGTATAATATCAGTCACATTTTATTTAAAGGTCCAATTCTCGCCATTAACAAACCATTAATTACAATTTTGCCTCAATAATCTCCTAATTTGCTAATTAATAGTTTTTTTTTAATTATTATTATTTTTTTATAACTGCTTTAAAGGGGTCATATGATGCGATTTCAATTTTTTCTTTCTCTTTGGAGTGTTACAAGCATAAAGAAGATCTGTAAAGTTGCAAAGACTAAAGTCTCAAATCCAGAGAAATATTCTTTATAAAAGTTAAGAGTCAGCCACGTCTATCTAAAACCGCTCATTCTAACACGCCCCCACATGTCTACGTCACGATGTGGGAAGATTTGCATAACACCGCCCAAATGTTCGCGCAAAGAAAGAAGGCGTAACTTTTATTCTCGCTGTAGTATTGTTGTTGCCGCCACAGCCATGTCGTGAAGATGCTGTGTGTTTCGTTTTGAAAGCGAAACTACTTTGTTTGGCCTTCCAAAAGAGGACGATATCCGCTTCGTCATGCCTATGATCCTTGCTGGTCGCTGAGGAAATACATCAACTTCGCGCTGTGGATCGCCGGATCGGCTTTCACTGTGGACGAAGCGGAGTCCAGCCCGGGGTCGTCACATGTGGGCTCATGCAAGCCCGCCGGCCGCTCCTTCGTTGAATGGTTAAGTTGTGTTTACAACACTGTTCCAGAGCAGTTCAACCCAAATATTCAGATGTGTGCAGCACATTTAATGGAGGACTGTTTCCTGATCCTGGGAGAGACTGCAATGCCGGCTGTTCTGACTCGCAGACTATAAGTACGTTTTCATATTTAAAGGATTTGCCACTAATGATTCAAATGTGAGTTTTGAGCAGTGTAGAGTAGAGCTTGTTGTTTGTCATTTCTCTGATCACAAATGCAGATATGGTTTTATGTTTACGCGGCGCGATGCAACGCAACGCGTAAAAAGACAGTATAAGTAATTATAATTCGGAATTATGTTCCCACTGGATGCAACAAATGCCTCGATTATAATGGGTTTTAATGTTTTTGTCTCATCGCTCAGGCAGGGACATGGCATCATAGTATGGTAAGGGGCGTAACATTTCTGTCACATGCTTGAGGTATTCGGCCAATCACAATGCACTGGATAGCTGGCCAGTCACAGCACACCTCGCTTTTCAGACCGATGAGCTTTGTAAAAATCGACGTGTTTCAGAAAGGCGGGGCATAGAGGAGAAACAATAATGTACAGTATGTGGAAAATAATGTGTTTTTTAAACCTTAAACCGCATAAACACATTTCATTACACCAAATAATGTTCTTTTTAGCAACATCATATGACCCCTTTAATAGTTAGCAAAGTAGTTTTTAAATTTAGCTATTGGGTGGGATTTGTCGCACCCCTTTGGACTTTTGTTGTGTTTTTATTCCTCATGGGTTCTGTGACCCAGTTTTCCCTCATGTTTGATTGTGTCATTTAGTTCAGGTATGTCTGGTTAATTATCCTCATTTGCTTCACTATATAAGTTGTGTTCTGTTCTCTGTTTGATGTCCAGTCTACTACGACCTTACGTGTGTCTCCTGCCTGTTCTGTCCCGGATTTACCCTTGTGTGGATTTATTAAAGACTATTTGCATTCATCTTCATCTTCTTCATACGTTTGTCTCATCGTAGCGCGAGAGAAGACAGGACCCCAAAAAAGGAAAAAAATAAGCGGCGCCTTTTCCCCCGTGTTTTGTTTGTCGTTTTTTGAAAGTGTTTCTTTTTTCTCTCTCTCTCCCACCATGGTCTAGGCCGCCAAATTCATCGCCCTAGGCCGTAAAGACCTTCCCTTGTATGAGTATGCTGTTGAGTTCAGGCAGCTCGCTGTTTTAACGGCGTTGGATGACGCAACGCTGAACTCACTGTTCTGGATCTGGGCTAATTCCCATCACCTCGTCGACCTTCCAGACACCACTGGACTGAGCTGGAGGTAGGCAATCATCCGGTCTCTGAAGAGCGTCTACCCCTGATCCAGAACACAGCCAGACCCAGAGACCAGCCCACCATCACCCTGCTGCGCGGAGCAAGAGCCTGAGCCCACCCCTGACGGAGAGCCATCGCCCGCTGCGACCGACGAACCATCGCCTAATGGAGCGACAGAGCTGAGGATCGCCACGGAGCCAGAGGCTGTGACGTCAGACCAGGTCCGAGAGCTGGCTACAGTGCTCGCCACGAGGGAGATGACCATGGATGGGGAGAGCGTGGAGGGAAGCTCCGCCCTCTGCACCATGGCTGAGGGTGAGCCAGGCTCTGTGGACTTTATGTACTCTAATTTGGATGTATATGCAGACATGCCCCCTCTTCTCCTGCCTTCGTCTGAACTCTCTGTCTGCCCTGAAGTGTCTGTCTGCCCTGAACGATCTGCTAGTCCTGAAACGAACACGGAGGTCGTTCCCCTGTCACTTGTGCTCCCGGTGCTGGGAGTGGCCTTGTGGTGTGTGTGGGCAGCACCTCAGCATCCCTCTGGCTCTGTCAGGCTCCTCCTTCTCTTCGGCTCTACCTTGGTTCTCTGTCGCTCTGGCTCCACCGCGGCCTTCTGGATCCTCAGCGTCACCCTGGCTCTTCGACTCTCTGTCTCGGGCTCCACCACCACCTGCTCCGCCGCCATCGGTCGCCCCTCTGGAGCCGTCAGCCCTTCCTCCACCATGACTCTTCCCTCCGTCTGATCCACCTTGGCTCCTCCTGTTTCCTCCCTGGCTCCTCCCTCTGTCGTCTCCACCCTGGACTCTGTTTGTCGTCCTCCTCCCGGGTGTCCGTCCTCCGCCTGAACCTCCTCCAGTATTTGTCTGCCTGCCTGCCTTCCTGCCAGCCTTTTGCCATCCCGTCACCATCCCACATCCACTACTTTGTCCCCCTCCTAAGTCCCCCTCCATCCCTCCATTTGTTGTTCCTGTGGCTCGAGGTCGCGCCTTCCGGGAGGGAGGTGAACTGTCACACCCCTTTGGACTTTTGTTGTGTTTTTATTCCTTATGTGTGCCACCTCCGCGGAGGTCTCTAGAGCAGCAGGTTCGGTTGTTCCCTGCCGGTTCACCGTTACAGGGCACCGAGCCGGCTGCTCGTATTGCACCAGAGATCAGTCTCGAGAGACTGATTCCCTTAGTAGACTTTTTGGCAGCGTGGAAACTACTGCCAAACGTGTCTCAATGGGTCCTGCACACTGTAGAGAGAGGCTACAGAATCCAGTTTGGTTCTCCTCCGCCTCCTTTCAACGGGACTTCTCCCACACTGGTGGGCTCCGAGCAGGCTCTGGTCATGGAACAGCAAGTAGTGACTCTTTTGAGGAAGGAGGCCATCGAGCTGGTCCCTCCGGAACGAGACGCTGCGTCTCGGTGCCATCCTTCCGGCGTCCCTGCCAGCGCTTGCTTCACTCCTTGAGCTGACGCTGGTCTCACCGCACGTGCTTTTATAGCCTCCTGGTCATTACGTCACCCGCCGTGACGTCTCGCCCAGCTGTTGGTCTGATTACACACGAGATTCAGAGCCCGTCACGCTGAACGGCGTTCCCCTAGCGTTTTTCGACGCAGCGTCTCGTTCCCTCGAGGAACTAGGGTTACATACGTAACCCGAGACGTTTTCCCTCATGTTTGATTGTGTCATTTAGTTCAGGTGTGCCTGGTTATTTATCCTCATTTGCTCCACTATATTAGTGTTCTGTTCTCTGTTTGTTGTCCAGTCTACTACATCCCTACATGTGTCTCCTGCCTGTTCTGTCCTGGATTTACCCTTGTGTGGATTTATTAAAGACTATTTGCATTCATCTTCATCTTCTTTGTGCATTTATCTCACCGTAGCGTGACAGGATTAGGGTTTGGTCATGCAGAATATGTGCTTTATAAGTACTAATAAACAGCCAATATGTTATATAGGCATGCTAATTAGCAACTAGTTAATAATGAGAATTGGTCCCTATATTAAAGATTTGCCATAATATCATATGCGATATATATATATAATCATATTTATAAGTTAATTTTTTTGTAGTTTATTTTATATAAACAAAATAAAATAAATATTAATATATAAGTTCACCAAGGTTTCATTTAATAAAAAAATATAGTAAAAGCACAAATATTGTAAAATATTATTTTAATTTAAAATAACTTTTCTATTTTATTATATTGTAAAATGTAATTTGTTTCTGTGATGGCAAAGCTGGAATGACACAACTTTTGTCCAGAGTTTTGTCCTGATTTACAGTATGGAAGAGTTAATGGCAGTTGCTTCAATTCTGAGCCAATCTGCAGGTTTTGAGCAGTTCGAGTGGACCAATTTCAAAGAAAATCAGCAGAGACTCTTTTATTTCTACCAGCTTCAGGCTATGATTCCATCCAGTCAGAGGATATTAAACATGCTTGATATTTTGAGCCATTATTCACATATTGCTTTCAGTTGTCAAGTTTCTCCTAGAAACAGGGTGCATGTTTCTGAGTTTGTTGCCTTCAGAACAACTTTAAAGTCCGGTAGTGTGTAATTCTCATTTGTTTAGTAAATGATTATTATTACTGTTGAAAGCTGCTTAATATTTTAATATTTAGCATTTATTTGGAATACAATTTAACATTATAAATGTCTTTACTGTCTCTTTTGATCAATTAAATGCATTAAAAACAGCTTACTAACCCCCAAAACAAATCACAAATGTATCTATATATCTAGATGCTATTCAATTCAATTATTGATTATACATACAATTTAGTTTTTGATAAACCATCTTGAAAAAACCTGCATAGCTTGTCACCAGAACATGTTATTTTTCCAATGCTGGTGTGCCAGATGCCTTAATTGTGTAACCCAGCAACTACCTTGGTCAGCCAGCTGGTTAACAGCATGGCTACAGTATGGTGGTCCACCAGACAGGTACCAACCACAACCAGCATAAACAAGCCTTTTTTTTTTAGCAGGAAAGGCAGTAATGTGTAGCTTATTAACATTTGGTCATGTTTGGGCCATTTGACATGGAACTGGGCAATGAAATGTCTTGTCACTTCCTCTTCCACAGCAGCTTAGTCATAAGACTGGCAGAGAGGCAGCTGCTCTGTGTACAAGAGAGTTTTAGGCGATTTGAGTGCTTAAATAGACATGGGAAATGTGTCCTACTGTCACAGGATAAGCTAAGAGGGATGGAAGAATACACTCAGAACATTAGTTAGATATGGGCAGTGGGTCACAGTGTCAACCTGTCTTTGTTGAAGTACCACACACACAAATCTGTGTGACCGCTGGTATTTGAGTCACAGAGCTGATACAGCACTTACTGCGACATGTGAAATGAAGCTCTCATGGGCCGTCTTTCTCTTTCTGTTTCTCTGAACATAAAGAGGGAAAGTCCAGGAAAGGCCCTTTGAGGGCACTGACTCACATATATAGAGAAGCACACACACAGACGCAGTTTCATCAGACACATTATGTTCGTATGTGTGAATAATCCAGTGATCAGCAACTGCCGCATAATTAGCTCTCGTGTGGGATCACACACAAACACACACGCTCTTACTCACAAAAAGCTCCACTCATGAGGTGCGGGGACACAATGCCCCTCTGTCAGCGTTCGTGTAAGTGTGTGTGTGTGTTCTTCCCCCCTCTTACAGGACCAGCCTCCTCCTCTCTTGGCTTCAGATGCTTCTCCACTGGTTTTCTTTTCCCTCGCATCCTGCAAATCTGCTGATGATGGCCTGGCACGTGTGTGAACGAGGGGCAGCCTGCCAGTGCGCCAGTCACACATCTCACTGTTGCCACAGACACTGGGTCTCCCCACTTCCCAGTTATTCAGCTCAGTTCAATTTACTTCATTCATCACAGTTCATGTTATTTTAATGTATCAGTACTTTCACTTTCAGATAAGTTTTAATTCAGTTGATTTTAAATCAGTTTTAGTTGTACATGTGAGTCACAACTGAATATGTAATGCCTTTATAATTGAGGTGAGACCACTTTAGTATCTTATTTGTTTTTTATACAGCAAGGTGATTAAATGAAGAGCAAAAAAAGTCTGAAATTTGGTTATGAACTCAAATATTTCTCATCAAATTAGTCTAAGACCGCATTATTTGAGCTACACTTTAATTTAAAATCTTGGGGTCTTTTTTTTTTTTTTTTTTTAAAGAAGTCTCTTATGTTCACCACAAGGCTGCATACAGTAAAGAATACAGTAAAAACAGTAAATATTATTACAATTTAAAATAAACCATTTCTATTTGAATATATTCTAAAATGTAATTTATTCCTGCAGTGGCAAAACTGAATTTTCAGCATCATTACTCCAGTCTTCAGTGCCACATGATCCTTCAGAAATCATTCTAATATGCTGATTTGGTGGTCAAATTTTATTTTTTATTATTTTCAATATTGAAAACAGTTGTGCAAGACTAAAACCGTCCAGAAACTGTGATACATTTTTTTCAAGAGTCTTTGATGAATAAAAAATTCAAAAGAACAGAATTAATTTGAAATAGAAATCTTTTGTAACATTATAAATATATTTACCATACTTTTGATCAATTTGATGTCTCATTGCTGAATAAATGTATTCCATTCTTAAAAAAAACAGAATAAGAATCAGACTGACCACAAACGGTAGTGTCCAAACTATCCAGTTAATACATAATGCTGTTAACCACAAGACATTTTATGGATGTCTATTTTTTTTCTCTTAAAGAATTAGGACAGATATCTCAGACAAAGTTAATACCTAAATTAAAATTAAGTTGGAGCTCTATTAAGTGTCCTATGATAGTATTTTTATGCCAATGTTAAAATAAAAAATAGAAATATAAAATCTAAACTTTCTAGAATAAAACTCAAATAGAACTTTCTAAATATTTTAATAATATTTTGCTTTAATATCCTAATGCTATAAATAATATCCTAATAATAATGTTTACTTTATTATTATTATTATTTGTTTTTTACGTTTTCTATTTTAATTCTCAAAATTTATTTATATTAAAATGGCACTAAAACACTGTCATACTTGAACAACAAATTTCATCCGGGACTTAATTTTGTAACTTTCAATGAAGATATGAAAGTGGTCTTGTTTGTGTGTGTTGCCAGATCCCTGCCTGTACCGTAACTCTCAATACATTTCTTTTTGATCTTCAGCAGATGCTGTAAACAAATTCCCAAATTCAGAGTTTTTCCTCTTCAAAGTCCTCTAAAGACTCTTTTTTGGGTTAGTGCTTTCCAATTAAAGGCATCTGCAATATGTGCTTAAATAGTTGATCGAGTGGGGTGCTGTGTGTGGCCTACACTTCTAATGAAGGCCTCTTTTCCTCTCTCTCTCAATCCCATTTCTCTCTGAAGAGAAGAAGGCACTTGGCTGCCACCATTGGCTGCTACACAAGTAACGTTCTGCTAGTTTCATCTCATCCCTCTGGCTCTGTCATCTCCTACGTAGATGTGCGGACAATGAAGTAGCCTGAATCAGTAGCACTGTGTCACTGTGCTGTAATAACATTTAAAATGATATGCTAGGAGTTAGTGGGTTTGTTTATACTCTTCAAAAAGTCTAGTTTAAGCTCGCAAGGCTATGTACCGATATCTTCATATCACTTGTAAATCTAAGGATGTGTATGTGTGGGGGGCTGCCGTTGCGTTCGTTTTTGAGTGTCATACACCAGGGTGTGGGGGATGTGGGAGCTGACGTTTCGTTTTGAGGAGGAAGTCTGTGGTCAAGTAGTTTTCTATGCTCCCCTCCACTTTTTTTTCCTTCTCCATGTAGCTGCGCTAAAAAAAGTCTGGCTGTCTCTACAGATGTGGAAATCATTTTAGAGGAGAGAGCGTGTGTGTGGAAGGCAGGGCTTCGTTTGTGAAGCGTGAGATTCAGGTCCATATGAGAGCACGTTGAAGCCTCCCCTTGCCCCAAAGTACCCTGGGAAGGCCTTTGGTTTGGCCCGCTCGTAAATGAAACCCCTGTGCTAGTCAGGCTAGAAATAGCCCAGGAAAACTGCAAGAACGTGGGACCGCTCATGTATCCAGCAGAAAAACAAACTCGCCCCACTCCACATCTGACAACGCCTTTCAGCTCCTGTTTTCATTTTCTAATTTATTCTGGATTATTTGTTTACCTTTGCAAAAATACTTTTTGAGCGGCAAAGACAGAACTCTACAGGCTGGAAACATACTTAGTGTGTCGTCTAAGTAGTATACACACTTGCATGCACACTAGATTGAGAAGGCGTGCTGTGTGTATCGCACCGCTCTGGCTCTAATTGGTCACATTGATCATTTCCACATGACTGTTGGCTGCACATCTGCCACTGATGTGTCCCTTCTCCCCCCAGCGTCTTCATCCTCTTCCTCGTAAGCCATTTCTCCCTGGAGAGGTGCATGGTGGGAAACAGGATGTCACCCACTAGGTGGCATGTCTCGACTTTGCACTTCCTGTTTTCTGGGTCTCTCTATCTCTGTTTTTGTCTTATCATTGATAGTCTAATTTTGTCTTTTAATGGCCTGTTTAATGCAAACTCCCACGGGTAGAGTTGATCAGCTTTCCCTGCTGGGTTGATTTCGGCAAAAGCAGTCAGTGAGGGCCTCCTGATAACCAGGACACTCTGTCTATATAATTTCAGAGCCACATTACAAACCTTGTCTGTCAGTTGCTCCCTGCTGACAGGTTTTAAATGAGTCAGCATGTAGATATTTGGCTGTGAAATCACAAATGAATTTACTACATGCCTCTACATAACCCCTGGGATACTTAATAAAGTTGGTTAATATGTAGTCGAAATTAAAAACAAAGGTAGAGATGGAGTGGTTGTGGGGTGCTGGAGGAATAGTCACGTGTGTGAGAAAACAGACGCTTGTATAACCTTGTGTTGATTGACAGACTAGATGAACAAGCTCCTCCCGAGCTTTCGGTTTAAATTGTTGAAGTTCTTTCATGTCAGATTCATAGATAAAAATAGCTATAACAACAGTTCAGTAAGCAAGACTACAATAAACAAGAAGTTATTATGGAGTAACTATTATTCTAGTCACATTACCGTTATAGTTATTTTATATGTTTTCGCTCTGTTGATTTCTGACTGAATCAACATTTTTGAATGAATCAGCAGAATGCATGATTCAGTGACTCATTTGCATGTTTTGCTTCTGAATGAAAAAGTGTTTTAAATTAATTGTTTGAAATGTTTCACCAAATAAGCATCAGCATACTAGAATGATCACGTGACACTGAAGACTGGAGTAAAAGCTGCTGAAAATTCATCTTTGACATCACACAAATAATTAACATTTGAAAACATAAAGAAAATAGTTATTTTAGATTGTTATATATATGTATATATATATATATACAGTATATATATGTATATATTGGAAATACTGTAAATGCTGCTTTGAGGTAGCATAATTTTTCTGCTTCTCACTTTCTGAATTGCTCTGAATCGCAACTTTCGTTGAGTTTAATTTCCATTGGTCACTTTGTTTCTTGTTTCATCCACATTTCAAATTACCATATGTGGCATCCATAAAAATTTTTGGATAAATATGCAAATCCATGATATTTGAATGTTAGTTGATGCCACGCTTATCTGTAGGGAGTGACTGAACTGCTCACTCACTAACAATCGTATTATAATCTCTATAAATGCATGTTGAGAAATCAGCCCACACAGATATTCACTACTTACAGATTTCACTTTAGCACAGAGAGAAGGTGTGTATATTTATAGTTAATAAACTTAATTTGCTCTGCATATCTCCCTCATGTCTCAACACACTGGTACGTGCATGTAAACTCTGTGGTACGAACATGTTCAGACTGCTCTCTCTGACTGCGCCATTGTGTTTGCAAGAAAGAAAGAGACTTTGAAGTCGCTCTGACTCAGTCATGGCACAGTGACACAGACAAAAGACATCAGTGAGACCCACATTTTTGAATTGCTACAGGTACGTTGACTTTTTACTTAATCTAACAACTGCAAAGAGAGGCAGACACAGAGGAAAAGAGAGTGATATAGAGGGCAGGAGAGAGAGCGGTAGATGAACAGATGCATGTAAACCCGTCTGTCTTGTCTGGGGCCTATAGGCTGTATGCAGGGCCCGGGATTGTTTTGGCTTTCTGAATCAAAAGCCTCCGTGGCTGAATTCAATCCCAGTGTTTACTCATGCTCTCGCACCTCCTCCCGCCTCTGCTCAGCTCCACAAACACACACACAGATCCTCTGTGTCTTATCCATACAGCTGCCCCACCCAGCACTGCCGTCTACTGTACCTCCACAGTCTTTCCTTTTGCCAGCCACCTCTGACATCTCTCACACGTGTTTATTGGCTAAATATTGCCCATGGTCTTTATAGGTCCTAGATTGTAGACTCACTAAGGTGTTTGTAGTGTTTTCTAAATGTTCTTTGAGTTGTAATGTAACTTGCTTTTGGTTTAAAGCTAGCATGATTGCTAGTTTTGTTTAATTATATGTTGTGACTTGCTTTTCGTATTCATATCATATTCACAGTTCTTAGAACATTTTACTATAATGGTGTAATCTCGATATACATCAATGACAGACTTCAGCATGTTTCACTTTAAAATCAGTGCTGTCTCTTTAAAACCTGATGCATATGACGCAGATCTGACACATATGCGATTTTCTCCTAACTCTTTACGGTCATTTATAACTCATTTAAGACTCTGTTTACAAGGTAACTCGCCAAAACCGCGCATTTTGACATAATTGTGTGTGTTTTCGTGCATTGAAGCACTACTGGTGAGCTGTCTGAAGCGGCTCAGCGTATGCGTACAGGCGAATGCACAGCCTTTCAAACTATACTTCACTGCACCGTTTAGGCGGCGTAACCCCAGGTATGTCGCCGCATTCTCGGGTTATGAAGAATAAAGAAGGGAAAAGTTCATCTTCCGAAATGAAGCAGCAAAATCTTCTCAGGTAAAAGTTAATAGAACTGTAAGGTCCACACACTTGGCCCAAGGAAGGTATCCAGTGGTGGATGAAGGTCACTTGCGTGTTCGGTCTTTTCAGCACGCAGAGTTATTCAATTTAGGTTTAACTCAAGTCTGACTCCACTTTAGTATCTAATCTGGCTCCATTTTAGTATGACCTCGAATTTAGGTTGAAAGGCAAATTGGTTGTTTGTCGGTCCCTAATTATTCTGACATTTGATTGTTCTAGTTAACTCTTTACTTTGTATTTTACTCATTCATAGGAATCTACGTCGCTTAAACTCGCCAATTTAACCCTTAATCAGAGGTTTGTGGCTAATACTATTTAATATGCTTTAAATAGTAGGTCTGTTTAGCCCCCTACAGTTACC
>NW_015506035.1:338658-350377 GCF_001515645.1 Sinocyclocheilus grahami | reverse complement strand
ACGCAGAGTTATTCAATTTAGGTTTAACTCAAGTCTGACTCCACTTTAGTATCTAATCTGGCTCCATTTTAGTATGACCTCGAATTTAGGTTGAAAGGCAAATTGGTTGTTTGTCGGTCCCTAATTATTCTGACATTTGATTGTTCTAGTTAACTATTTACTTTGTATTTTACTCATTCATAGGAATCTACGTCGCTTAAACTCGCCAATTTAACCCTTAATCAGAGGTTTGTGGCTAATACTATTTAATATGCTTTAAATAGTAGGTCTGTTTAGCCCCCTACAGTTACCAATGTAATACTCAGACATTAATCAACGGTTCTGCTAGACCCTCTGCCTAGCTCCCGATAGTTAATATAACTCCGTACAACTTAATTAACACTCCAAATATTAATCAGCGGTTCTGCTAGCCCCTCTGCCTAGCCCCCCATAGTTAATATAACTCCGTACAACTTAATTAACACTCCAAATATTAATCAGCGGTTCTGCTAGCCCCTCTGCCTAGCCCCCCATAGTTAATATAACTCCGTACAACTTAATTAACACTCCAAATATTAATCAGCGGTTCTGCTAGCCCCTCTGCCTAGCCCCCCATAGTTAATATAACTCCGTACAACTTAATTAACACTCCAAATATTAATCAGCGGTTCTGCTAGCCCCTCTGCCTAGCCCCCCATAGTTAATATAACTCCGTACAACTTAATTAACACTCCAAATATTAATCAGCGGTTCTGCTAGACCTTCTGCCTAGCCCCGATAGTTAATATAACTCCCTACAAATTAATTAACACTCCAAATATTAATCAGCGGTTCTGCTAGCCCCTCTGCCTAGCCCCCAATAGTTAATATAACTCCGTACAACTTAATGAACACTCCAAATATTAATCAGCGGTTCTGCTAGACCCTCTGCCTAGCTCCCGATAGTTAATATAACTCCGTACAACTTAATTAACTCTGAAATCATATACATGGTTAGCGTAACTGAGTACAACTTAAACTAAGGTCAAGCGGTTAGTCAGAAATCTATAATCTCACCTGATGGGCCCCATGCTTCATCTAAACCTGAGATCTAGTATGCACGTAACCCTGGTCGCAGATTTGCGGATACGCATTCATTTAATCTACTTGAGGAAATAATTACAGAGTAGGTCAGAATAGATCAAATGTAACAATTTATTATCAGTCAGATAAATATGTATTATGCCAATTATCTACATTGCCAATTCAAAGATATCAAATCAATACGATACATCAAATTCTCATAGACAAATCTAAGAGTAAGATGCATACCTGACCTTTTAGAAAAATACATAGTGTGAAGTGTGTGGACACTCTCTGGCTACAGAATCGTGCCGACCCTTTTGCTGCAATCCTTTAAGTACAAAACCAAGATAAAACATCCCCCAAGTGGAGGCATGTACAAACAATTGGTATCTGGGTGGCTAGTTTACACCTCAATGGGAAACAGAAGGTAATTTGCATGGAATGACCCTCTACAGTAATCAAAGTATCTCTTAACTCTTAGGATCTGTATTATCTTTTAGTAAGATTAAGACCATTGTACCACTCACCCTGAGACTATGAACATGACTGTAAATCTTATTTGCATTCATATAGAACATTATTCTATTGACCATGCTGAGTGAATCCAGTGGAGGGAGCAGAGCAGCAGGAATATTGGACTGCGGTCCCTTTAAGAGTTTATCCACGGACCCAATATACTGTTATACAGCATGCGTTCTCTTTCTCAACTATTTAACGTTCCAAAACAGACTGTGTTTAACTGGACACTGGCCAAGACGTGCGATTGACCATGCTGAGTGAATCCAGTGGAGGGAGCAGAGGAAAAGGCACTGATGCATATGTGAGAGAGGCGTTTCCTGCACCTCCCCTCTGTGGGGTGTCTTGAAGATGCCAGTGTATTGTCTGTTTCTCAGGAGATCAAAGTATAAGTTTCTTTTATCCTTACAGAACCGTGTCTAGGGACATGCTGGCCATCACACTGCTCTGACCTTTTCAGTCCGTTTGTATCCTATTATTCAATTCGCTCTTGTCGCTTATGACAGAACAGCTATCACGGTGATCTGGTCTTCGGAAAAGATTATTTTATTCGCTTGTCAGAAACAGCAAATCTCTTTAAAAACTGTCTGTTGATTTCACTTCAATGCATTGTTATAATTCGTAAAAGTTGTACCTGGCAACTGGCGACTGACACTGTTACATGGACTCGCTAACGCTGATTTTTACTCGCATTTGGCGCTTGGCGAGTGTTAATTTTAGGCCCTGTATATATACAGTATATATATATATATATATATATATATATATATATATATATATATATATATATATATATACTTCATTGTAAAAATTAAATACAGATTAATGCTTACCAATAAAGTTATAAAACGTATTCAGTCAAGAGCAGAAAGTGATTTTCTTTGTCTTTGTTCTTTGATTAACATGACAGACAGCAGCAGGAATATTGGACTGCGGTCCCTTTAAGAGTTTATCCACGGACCCAATATACTGTTATACAGCATGCGTTCTCTTTCTCAACTATTTAACGTTCCAAAACAGACTGTGTTTAACTGGACACTGGCCAAGACGTGCGTTTTGACATAATTTTGTATGTATTTGAACGTTTTAGCGCAGTTAGCCACTCATTTTGGTATTTGTGGCTCACAAGCTGTTTGAGACTGAGCGCGGCTTGTGCGATCCACTAATATAGATCAGTGGTGGTGTAAGCGCTTTTGGTGTAAGCGCGAAACCTGCGGGAATGACTATAATGAATTTATAATGAATATAATAAATTTAACCGGAGCGAATGAGACGTGTGTGAGAGAGAAGGGGTCGGCGGAGAGAGGAGGGACATGCTGGCCATCACACTGCTCTGACCTTTTCAGTCCGTTTGTATCCTATTATTCAATTCGCTCTTGTCGCTTATGACAGAACAGCTATCACGGTGATCTGGTCTTCGGAAAAGATTATTTTATTCGCTTGTCAGAAACAGCAAATCTCTTTAAAAACTGTCTGTTGATTTCACTTCAATGCATTGTTATAATTCGTAAAAGTTGTACCTGGCAACTGGCGACTGACACTGTTACATGGACTCGCTAACGCTGATTTTTACTCGCATTTGGCGCTTGGCGAGTGTTAAGTGCGCGCTTTTGGTGTAAGCGCGAAACCTGCGGGAATGACTATAATGAATTTATAATGAATATAATAAATTTAAGCGGAGCGAATGAGACGTGTGTGAGAGAGAAGGGGTCGTCGGAGAGAGGAGAGCGAGAATGCGTGGCTGATGTTATTGGCTGTGCCGCTGGTAACAAAACGGATCGGCTCGAAATCGGAAAGAAGTGAGACTGACCGACCGATCACCGATCCGGGCCGATCATTAGGAAAATCGGCCGATTCCGATCCCTGGCCGATCAATCAGTGCATCTCTAATAAATATATACAGTATATATAGGTCACACTTTATTTTAGAGTCCAATTATTGCCATTAACAAACCATTAACTATGACATTTGCCTCAATAAACTCCTAATTTGCTGCTTATTAATAGTAAGGTAGTTGTTAAGTTTAGGATTAGGATGTAGAATACCGACATGTAGAATATGTGCTTTATAAGTACTAATAAACAGCCAATATGTTAATAATAGGCATGCTAATAAGCAACTAGTTAATAGTGAAAATTGGTCCTTATACTAAAGTGCTACCTATAATATTATATATATATATATCATATATATATGTATATATGATATTATATATATATATATATATATATATATATATAATCATATATACAATATAAATTTCACAATATTACAGTTGTTATATTTTTGACAAAATAAAGCCTTGTTGAGGATAACAGACTTCTTACAAAAACATTAAAAAATCTTACCGAACCCAAACTTGATTAGTGTATAAACATATTTTAGTTTAGTCAATAATAATTGTATTTAATGTCTGATTGTAATTTTTTATGAATGAATAATTGTTTTTTTTAATGAATGATTGTTTGTTTTAACTTGCACTTCTTCTGAATGGACATTTATCCTCAAGTTTTAGCAAACTTGCGTTTGGTCTGGCTCCATTCTGCTATGTATCGCCCACTTTTCCCATCTAATTAATTCTCGATGGGAAAAAATCAAGTCTCACCCAACATATTTTCTTGTTTATTGTCATGTTTCACTTGAAAATACATCACATTGCACAAGTAAAATGGGTTGCAAAAAGCAGTTCATGTCGATTTTATCTATGAAGAAACAAAGACCTGCAGTTTTCTTAGAGGAATTACTTTAGGACTGAAACATCACATAAACAATTCACAAACACAAGCGAACCACAACCTGAATGTAACTACCCATCCATCCCAGCTCTTTTACCTAGTTCTTCACCAATCCTCAGGGGGTGGCTTGACTACTCATCACCTTCTAGAAATACCCATTGAAAAACAGCAGAGGAAGAGAGAAAGAGAACTGCTTTTCTCATATGTCTTCATTGTTGGCTCGGCCCCAGTGAAAACTGTGTGTTTAGGCTGATGGAGTTATGAATGTTCTTTCTGGATGAAACCCAGGAAGGCTTTTTAAATATGTTATTAATGGCTATAAGGCCTGTATTTGTTGGGAGAAGAAACTGTTTGAGTTGGACAGATGAGAGAGCAAAACAATCCGAAATGATAAAAATACATGTAGGTTCTGATTCGCATTCAGTATTTATTTCAGATGTATGGCCCATTGTGCCGTGCTTCTCAGAAACAGGCGATTTTCCATTCGTCCCTCTGAGATATCATATTTCTGCTGTTTGGAAGATTATGTTTTTTTGATTCCTCAGCAGTTTGTTGGAAATTTGCTCTTTAATTACATTGTATAATTTTCCTAGTATTATCTCTACTTGAGTATTCACAGTCCGGCATGTTTTCAGTTAAAATCACTGTGCGGCTGAGGATATGATTTCATTCAAATCGTTGACTTCACTGATGTTTAGTTAAACTGCCGCAGAGCTGAGCAGGCCTTATTTTTCCTACCTGCGTTTTACTGCTGAGGGGCACACAGATCACAGCCTACGGCACGTCCTGTAAGGAAACATGGGGAAGGAGTTTCAGGAGGGCAGGTGTGGAGGTGGAAGAGGCAGATGGAGCTGTGCTTAGGAAACCGTTCCAGTGAGGTTGTTTCGAAAGGGAACATAGTCAGAACAGCCCTTCACTGCTGACAGGAAAGCTGCCGTTTTCTCAGGTGTGAAAACATTGACATTTTTTTTCACATCACTTTTAGGGACTTCTAAAAGTTTTGACATGAGGTCACATGAGGTATTCAGAATTGATATTGATTTATAAATGTGAGTTATGGATCCATCAATAATGATTATTTCCAATGTTTGCAGATGAAAGAAAGTTATTAACAATACTGAAGCATATACTAAGAAATACTATAAGTAAGAAATACTTTTTGAAAGTTTAAAAGCTTACATTTTTTAGCAGCAGCCATAAAAAATGTAAACAAATTAAATAGCGATAAGCTTGATTTTGTTTTTATTTACTGATTTATTTATTTTAGGATTCAAATCTGTATCCCTGTGGGAGCACCACAGCTCTAATGTGCTGTAAACATGCGCTACTGCTACACCATGACTCCAACAGTAGTGGTTTATTGAATCATTGATTCTAATGAGACTCCTTGTCTCATGTCTTTGTTATTTAGACCTGTAGCACAGTTGTGGTTTATCTTTTCATTTTGGTAAGCATTTCATCAGTGTAGTGGCCTTTTAGTGGTTGCACAACAGTAAATAACTTCAGGCAAGAGCTACATTGGTGTTTATACATCTGTGGTGACTTCACTTGGATATTTGACAAAGTTGTTGCTTTTAGTAAAACATAGATGTTAATTAACATGAGTAACAGGAGTATACTTTAACGATGCTTCAGTATCTTATCAATAACTTTCTTTCATCTGCAAACATTGGAAATAATCATTATTGATGGATCCATAACTCACATTTATAAATCAAAATCAATTCTGTATTTTGAGAGTCAAAACACATTAATGCACAACATTTACCTTTATTTACAAAAAGTCTTAAAGGTACAGTAGCAAATATTTATTTGCTATTAATGCCATTAAAGTTGCCTTTAACAATCTTCAGTTGAAAGCTTGTGGCATAAACCATCTTGCACAGTTGGCACTTGTTTATTCACATAAAATTTGTATGGTAGATTTGTTACTTCTCTTCTGCGGTACAGTGTGTATTGGGTTTTGGTTAGATTAACAGTCATGTGATTAAGTGTCAATATACATTACTGTTCAAACATTTGGGGCTAATTAAGAAAATATTACTTTTATTAATCTTGGATGTGTTAAATTGATCATTTGTGATGGCAAATATTTGTTCCAAAAAAAATCTGTTCTTTTGAACTTTGTATTCATCAAAGAATCCTGTGGGGGGAAAAGTATCACACTTTTCACAAAATTGTTAAGCAGTTTTAAACACTGATATTAATAAGAAATGTTTCTTGAGCTCCAAATCAGCATATTAGAATGATGTCTGAAGGATCATGTGACATTGAAGACTGTAATAGCTGCTGAAAATTCAGCTATGCTTTCTCAGGAATACATTACATTCTAAAATATATTAAAATATAAACAGTTGTTTTAAATTGTAATAATATTTCACTGTATTTTTACGGTATTTTGGATGAAATAAATGAAATAAAATACTTCTTTCAAAAACTCAATTTTTTTTTTACCAACGACAAACTTAGTGTATAATAAACATTATAAACAATAAACATTAGTGAATATTTATTAAACCATGTGCCTTTTTTCATGAATAGGAAAAGTTAGTGTTTGATAAGTGAAATGGTGAGCTATATTTATGCTAGACACCATTCACATCAATGTGGTGAATTTAGTGGGTATGAAACCAGGGCAGAGAGCCGTTTCCTCTCTAAACTGACATGGATGCTTAAAGGACGGCAGTAAAGTCAGACAAAGCTCATGTTGTGTCTGCTTTGGCAGAGTGTGTTTGTCTGGCAGGTCGCTCCAGCAATCACCAGCGCCCAATGGGGGACTTTGAGTATCCAACAACACACTGCAGTGTTCCTGTGTTCCTGTGTTCCTCTGCTTTTTGGAGAAGCAAGGTGGAACTTCGCTCTTTTTTGGTGACTCGGGTGGCTCGTTGGTTTTGGCGGGTAACGCTGAGGATACGTGCATATGTGTATTCATTTATAGCTGGCCTCTTTCACTGCAGTTACATAAATAAACAGCACCCACAGACCGACAGACTGCACACTTTTGTCTCACCCCCCCCCCCCCCCCCAATCCTCTGAGTCTCACACACGGATGCAATCATGTGTTCGCCCGCGCTGCATTCATTGCCCATGCTCAGTATAAATAAATTCAGACAGGCTTTGCCTGTCTCTGCATCGGTGTACCCTTACTCTCTACTACGCTGGCCTCTATAAATAAACACTCTCATCACAGGAAGCAAACATTGGAGGCTGCCCTGTACTCTTTGGCTGGGCAGAGACTGAGGTAGGACAGGAAGAAACAGAAAAAGTTGTAATGGTTACATGTGTGTATGTATATCCTGTATATCCTGAGACCATTCCCAGCAGTAACTTCCACTAAATAACTCACAAAGTGTTTTACAATTCAAATGAACCATTGTACGGCCGGGTGTGACGTTGAGAGGGGGTTTTCAATTGCGGCTACAACTGTGGAGTAGGTGGTTATGGCATTTCACCTGTTCCAAAGGCTTGTTGTGTCTGTGTAGGTGGATTTATTGGAGAGTTAGTTAGATCTGTGTTATATAGTAGTCTATAGAAGAATAAATGACAATAAGAGCGTGTGAGATAAAGAAAAGGAAAATTCTTTTAAAAGTTTAAAATGCATGTGCCAAGTTCTTAGAAATGTAGTCTTTTCCTCACATCTAGAATATGTGCAGGCAGGGCACACCTGTTAATCATTATTTTCAGGTTTTTAAATATAAAGAGTATTTATTTATTTATTTGTTTGTTTGTTTGTTTGTTACATCATGAACACGGACAACCTATTAATCATTATTTTTAGGTTTTTAAATATATTGTATTTATTATAAGTATACATTTAATGTATTATACTTTTATTATTAAATACACATATTTTTGTTTATTTACTTTTTGTATTTTACAAATATTGTAATATCATTATGGGGTTTTTTTTTGGGGGGGGGGGGCATTTTACAACCTAAACTTGTTATAAATATTGAAAGGATCTGATAGTTTAAGACTTTTATTCATTGGGAGTTAGGATGTATTTTTCTGTTTATCTTCCTCCATATTTCTGTATTTTTTTATATAATATACATATATTTAAAAAATGGTCTAACATTTTTAACATATTTTTTTAATTAATTGATACGGACTAAATAAATGTGCCGAATGTCATTGATTCACATAACTCAGGCCTTAGACCAATTTTCTTGTAATTTCCCTTCTAAATGTACTCTGAAAATTCAACAAAAGTCTTCAGGTTCTTTCTCATCTTTTTCTTTTTTTCATTTCGCTTTTTGCAATATTCATTGCTATTGTGCTGTGCACATGTCATAATAACCATTACAACTATGTGTGTGTGTATGTGTGCAGGTTTATCTGAAGGCACCTATGATCCTGAATGGAGTGTGTGTGATCTGGAAAGGCTGGATTGATCTTCAGCGTCTGGATGGGATGGGTTGTCTGGAATATGATGATGAGAGGGCACAGGTACAGACTACAGACAAACCACCATGTGCTATAAAACTGTTCCGTGCCTTACATACATCAGAAATGACTGACCACTGCCTGGCTTCCTGTCTTTTTGTGTGTTTATACAGCAGGAGGATGCTCTAGCCCAGGCAGCCTTTGAGGATGCCCGCAGAAGGACCCGTGATTTTGAGGACAGGGATCGCTCGCACCGTGAGGATATGGAGGTGAGAGCTGGAGTGAGTGAGGATGTGTGTATGAGAGTGTGAAGTTTCGATCAGTTAGTGCATGCTGAAAATCCGATATGTTCTTATGTTTAAAGGAGTTCTCGTCTGAATGTGTGTGTGTTTGTATACTATGTGTGTGCATATGTGTACATGTGTTTTCAACTTGTGCATGTACAATACTTCTTTATGTGCTTTTTATGCATAATCTTTACCTAATTCCTCTTGCTAATATTTTGATTGACAGCCACTGCCAAAATATTTGATGCTTTAAGGAGCAGTTCACTGAAAATAACATTTTTTTAGTAGCTCCCAATCAGGCAGATGATTAAGTGGTGCCACCGGCATCTTTTCTTCTTGTCAAGCTAAAGTGGTAGGGCGAATCTCACAAAATCATGTCTAGCTCATATCTTACCCCAAAATAAAAGAATAATATTTGGGACAAAGGAAATGAAGCCTATTATTAGGATATTTCTGCAATGTCACATTATTTATTCATGACAATTAAGCACATTTTCCTCAAAATATGTCATTACTGTAATGCATCCGGACATTTGACTTTTGAGGGATTTTTTGTAATTCTTATTATTGTCAAAGATGATTAATATTTTAAGAAATTGCAGTTTTTAAAAGAACAATCAGAGTATAAGTGATATCTAAATATTTTTTATATTAATTAAACTATTGATTATATATATTTATATATTACAATAATGAGAATAATATATTTTTTAATTATGTGATTAATTGTCATGGAAATAATGTAATTATTTCTTCTTCTTTTTTTTTTTCATCCTTGATTTGGTAATGAAATCAGTTAAACCTAAAGGGTTCCATTAATTCTGTAAGTCGTGTAAGAATTTACTAAACAGCATTTCAACAAAATCTCTGAAATTCTTTGACATTTTTACATGAAAAGAGTAGTTGTGAATTCTGTCTCCTTTCAAAATTGCACTGCAGGAGCAGGTAAATAAATGCCACCTCAAGATTTTAAAATAACCGTTGTTTCTTACTGAAAAGAACATTTTAATAATCTGAATATTTTCCACTAAAAACCTTGTGTGGAATGCATAGGTTCTATGGATATTCTTCACGGAACCATCAGAACCTTTATTTGTAATAGTGTAATATATAAATAATACTGCAGTACAAACAAACCTAGCTGTGTGAACTGAAGTCTGATCTTCGTTCAGAGCTTGTTTTTGAGCCCCGTGTTTTGGTTGCCTTTATTTTGGAAAGCGAATAATACTTCAGCTTGGATCGTACCTTGAGCCATCACGCTGTACAATGGTCACATAGCTGTGGTCAAATTTCAAACTCCATCATCTGTAATTGGATAAAAACCAACACAATAGCAGTCTGGATCAGCAGAAAGCCAGCGTTTTCTGGGAAAGTGGGCCAGGTTCATTTCAAAAGGACGAACAATGCATTTAGAGACAAAATCACTTATGACCTCACCGAGAGACAAAAAGGAACATTTGCTGTGCGTAAACACTTATTTGTCCTCTCTCGGCGTGTCTTAATGCGGTTCCGTCACTGTTTGTCTATGCAGAGAGTCCAAGGGGGCGAATCAAAGCTGAAAGATATCGAAGAGTGTAATAGCCTTCTGCGTGATAGATGGTAAAGAGATGGATGAAAAATAGATAGGCCATTTTTCATGAAACCCAGGCCTTTACTGCAGGTGGGATTAGAGCATGAGTGATGTTGGGCCAGTGAAAGTATTAATATATCATTAGTATTGATCTTTTTCATTAGCAGCGATGTCTGCCCAGCAAAATCTAAGCACTATTGACTTGTGGTACAGGAGAGTGCTTCAACTGGGCTCTGTATGATCGATGCTGCGTCCTCTCATCCACACAAACACACTTTTTCAAAGCTTAAATACTACAGAGCAAACATAAAAATGCTTTTTGTGCTTTATAAAGCCCTATAGATATATACAACATCTGGTTTTGTGCAGCATTTTTATTATTTACTGCTCTGCTGAACAAAAAAAAAAAAGAAAGACAGAAACTTAAACTTAAACCTAGCTGATTTATTGGGATTACCTGGTCATCCTGGTCTGTTGGCTGGTTTTTACTGGGCTTTTAGGTATTTTTCAGCTGGTTATGGTGGTAGACCATCTGGCTGGCCAGCAACTTATGAGACCAGCTGAAATCAGCTAAGACCAGCAGACCAGTTTCTGTTGGTTTAAGTTCTTTTTTTTCCAGCAGGGTAATATCTAATCAACATTAATGTCACATTTCACATGTTTGTTTTAAAATATGAAATTACATAAACAACAACATTTCAGAAATAATTAGAAAAAAGTATATACCAGTAAAAAAAATATATATATATATGTGTGTGTGTGTGTGTAAATGTGTGACAGTAAATAATTTTTTTTATAATGTTACAAAATATATCTGTTTCAAATAAATGCTGTGAGTAATGGCTGCTGAAAATTCAGCTTTGCCATCACAGGAATAAATTACATTTTAAAATAAATTAAGATAGACAACAGTTATTCTCATTTGTAATAATATTTGACAATATTAATCTTTTTATTCTATTTCTTATCAGCCTTGGTGAACATCTTTTTCTTACTTTAGAAGTAGTATGTATATATATATATATATATACAAAATAAGAGTTTTTGTTTGCATAATATATGTGTGTTCTGTGTATATTTATTATGTATATATCAATACATACACGTGTGTATATATTTCAGAAAAATATGTTATGTTTATATATTAAATATATTTATTTATAATATAAATTATATGAAT
>NW_015506035.1:328927-338165 GCF_001515645.1 Sinocyclocheilus grahami | reverse complement strand
TGTCTGCCCAGCAAAATCTAAGCACTATTGACTTGTGGTACAGGAGAGTGCTTCAACTGGGCTCTGTATGATCGATGCTGCGTCCTCTCATCCACACAAACACACTTTTTCAAAGCTTAAATACTACAGAGCAAACATAAAAATGCTTTTTGTGCTTTATAAAGCCCTATAGATATATACAACATCTGGTTTTGTGCAGCATTTTTATTATTTACTGCTCTGCTGAACAAAAAAAAAAAAGAAAGACAGAAACTTAAACTTAAACCTAGCTGATTTATTGGGATTACCTGGTCATCCTGGTCTGTTGGCTGGTTTTTACTGGGCTTTTAGGTATTTTTCAGCTGGTTATGGTGGTAGACCATCTGGCTGGCCAGCAACTTATGAGACCAGCTGAAATCAGCTAAGACCAGCAGACCAGTTTCTGTTGGTTTAAGTTCTTTTTTTTCCAGCAGGGTAATATCTAATCAACATTAATGTCACATTTCACATGTTTGTTTTAAAATATAAAATTACATAAACAACAACATTTCAGAAATAATTAGAAAAAAGTATATACCAGTAAAAAAAATATATATATATATGTGTGTGTGTGTGTGTAAATGTGTGACAGTAAATAATTTTTTTTATAATGTTACAAAATATATCTGTTTCAAATAAATGCTGTGAGTAATGGCTGCTGAAAATTCAGCTTTGCCATCACAGGAATAAATTACATTTTAAAATAAATTAAGATAGACAACAGTTATTCTCATTTGTAATAATATTTGACAATATTAATCTTTTTATTCTATTTCTTATCAGCCTTGGTGAACATCTCAGAATAACTGTGGTCTATCTTAATTTATTTAAAAATGTAATTTATTCCTGTGATGGCAAAGCTGAATTTTCAGCAGCCATTACTCCAGTCAAAGTGTCAAACGGTCCTTCAGAAATCATTTTAATATGCTGATTTGGTGCTCAAGTAGCATTTTAATCAATGTTGACAACAGTTGTGGTGTTTAATATTTTTGTGTAAACCATGATACGTTTTTTTCTGTATTCTTTGAGTAAAAAGTTCAAAAGAACAGCATTTATTTGTAACATTATAAAAAAATGTCTTTACTGTCACACTTACATTTACTCACTTAGCAGATGCTTTTATCCAAAGCGACTCACAAATGATGAATACAACAAGTGATTCATCATAAAGAAGCAATTTAATGTGTCCCTGCTGAAAAAATTTGTACTCATCTCAAACCTTTGAACAGTAGTGAATAAATAACAAGCAACGTGTCACTAGACAAATACGTTTAATTCTGCAGTTCATCGAAATCATGTAGAGCTAGCTAAAGCATATTGTTTACAGTAAATTTATGCACAAGACTGCTTTGTTGCTGTGCGTATGACAGCTATAACAGCTTCATCTGTTAATGCGTACGCTTAAAGATGGGATTCCCAGGCGTCGGGTCGAGTAAAAAAAGCCCTGCGTAGCTCTAGGGTTAGAACGTGCTATAATCGCCGGTTGTACAGATGATGACCTCACACTATGTGAGATACTCTATGTCTGCCTCTTCGTCTATCTTTCTCTCACCGTCTGCCTGTCTGTCTGTCCGTCCGTCTGCCCTGTCTGTGCTCAGACATCTATGTCAGAGAGAGATTTAGACATAGGCACATAAACATATGTATCTGTGACAAGGCCATCAGTCATATCTGGCAGCAAAGTTCCTTGATTATTACGCCAGAATGAGAGTACAGTTCCTAGCCATATCGGCCTAGGAAATCGCAACTTTTCATTTTCCGTCGGTGGAAAAAGAGCCTATTTTCAAAAATAGTGGAGTGTTCCTTTAAGTTGATTTAGTGTTTTGGGACACTCAGTGCGGTTGGATTGGATGATAGTTGTTAAAGGAAAATCAGTGATAAAGAGAAAGGAAAGTAGGGAAGAAAAGACAGGTTAGAAACCAAGTTACTCTATCGTTAAAGCTTTTAACAGATCAAGAACATAACTATATGACATAAACGGAATCACAAATTGCCATCCAATGACATTTGATTTTGAACATAATATTTAACAATGCATCATGTTGTTTTTTTATTTTCCACATCCAATGGTAAGAATTTAAGGGCCAAGAATTATTTTTTGGGTGGGATGCTGAAGTCAGAAGGTACGGCCTACCTCTAGCTTAAACCAAATATACACAAATGAGAGCTTATTTATAGAGAGCAAGTTCATGTTGTCTGAGTGTTGAGGAAAAGCTAATGTTGGTTTAGTAGAACGTTAAAGCTTTATATAGTTGGAGTAGGCTTTCATAGCACACAATGGTCAGAAACCGGGCACCAGGAGGTTACTGAGGTCTGGATATATTTTGAAGATGACAGAGAACTTGACCAAACCAGAGTCCGCAAAACAGTCCTGCTTTAATTAGTCTCGCAGATCAACTCACTGCTTCTAGGTGTGTCTTATGCTGTGTATCAAAGAAGTAACCTTTGCTGGCCCTCTGTTAGTTTCTCTCTCACCCCTTTACTTAATGCTGGCATTAAGGCAAAATACAGTACACACCAGGTAGTGGATGGCTCTTTTTTTAATGAATGATTAAACAAAATGTTTATTTTCTTAATTGTTTTAAGTTATTGATGCAGGTATACGTTTGTTTCATTATCAGGTTCCGCTATGATGAAATGTGTATTTCTGTATTGATATTGTTTTCCTTTTCCCCTTTGCCCCCCTAAAGAAGTGGGAATGCTTTTATATGGTCTTTGGTTTTAGCTCTTTTTCTGTGACTGTTAACTGAAGTGTTATGTTTGATTTGTTTCTAAATAAACTTGTTACAAACCATATTCTCATTCATTGTAGTGTATGTGTGTGTATCTTTTTCATGCAGTCCAGTGGAAAAAAAAATTTTTTCTGTCACACACTGTAGCAGATCATGTGCACATTTAAATGACCATGTTATGTCCTAAAAACTTAAATCAATGCTTGACACATCAATATACTGTATGTTAACTCAAAAATGTAGTTCCGCCATCACATTTTTGTGTTTAATAAAATAAAATCTTAAATATGGAATAAAATGTAAATGTTTGGTAACACTTTACAATAAGGTTCATTAGTTAACTACATTAGTTAACATGAACTAATAATGAACTGCACGTATACAGCGTTTATTAATCTTTGTTAACGTTAATTTCAACATTTACTAATACATTATTAAAATCTTGTTAACATTAGTTAATGCACTGTGAACTAACATGAACATCTGTATTTTTATTAACTAACATTAGTGTAGATTAGTAAATACAGTAACAAATGTATTGCTCATGGTTAGTTCATGTTAGTTAATATATTAACTAATGTTTAACTAATAAACCTTACTGTAAAGTTACCAAATGTTTAAAATAAAATTCCTTTGTGTTGCTACAGCTAATCTATGTGAACACAATTAACTAATAGTTTTACATGTTTTATAACATAATTTGACAAAATTACATCTTGAAATTACACACAATAAATTTATATTATTGTCTTGTTATATAGACTACAATTCTTACACAATATTTGGCTGCTACAAGCTGAAACAAGTAAATAGATGATTTCCTGCAGTAATGGTGATTTCACAGTTAACTAAAATAATAAGCCTGGATTCCATAGAACAATATAAATTGAGCACAATCACTGCTCTGGTAAGATCATTCATATTTCTTTATAATAAGTCAGAGTTGTGCAGCTAGCAATGCATAGTGCTATAATACAGTCCTCTGTCTCGTGGGCCGACAAAGACTACTGGATGTCGTGGAACAAATAGGTTAAAGTAATAGACTGGGGTCAGGAGGAGAAGCCAGAGAGAAGAGTTCAGGAGCTGTGGAGCCTTAGAGGGCTGATCTGGCATCCTGGCTACCAATATTGCAAAAATGCTTGAGTGTTTTCTTTTTGCCATCAGAGATTCCAGGCCTGATTAAACCTTTACTGTTATTTGGGATGAGGATGTCATCTGGAGCACATGGAATGATGGCTGGACGGAGACCACTGACTTTGCTGGAAAGCTGGAGAGCCAGTCAGATGTGATGGGCTCACTACATAAGATCTCCTCTATCAGCGAAGCCTGCTTTGAACACTAGGATGAGTGGTATGCTGTTGCCTCCTTTGATGACAAGCTGAAAAGCAAGTCAAAGGAAAGAAAGAAGGCAGGAAAGGAACCCTGCAGGCTCATAAGGCATCTAACTCCATGTGCATTGGTGAACAGCAGGCAAAGATGGATTCTGAAAGTTTCCTTTGCTACCTCTAATGTCCACCACCATGCCAAAGCCATCTTTGAGCACTGGGATGAGTGGAGTGAGATATCCAGCTGAGATGGAGAAAGGCAGCACCACATCAGAGAAGATATAAAAAGTCTGGCTATGGCCTTAAGCTTAAAAGTAAAAATAAATCAATAAAAATACATGTAGGCAGGTAATGCTGTTTAACATGGAGATTCACACTTTTTAAACTTTTTTGCCTCATAGAACCTCATAAAAAAATTAGACTAGTAGCTTTGATCAGTAACTAATTATTGAAAAAGATCCTGCACACTTTCATTGTTTAAAACTGAAGAGTCGCGCTGGCCATCTCAGTTATTTTGCTCCTTCTCGTCATAGAAGCGTTGTATTTGGTGTAGCCCACTTTTTTTGTGTGAAAAACGAATTATATGCACGCGCACTCCAGTAGGCTGCCTCACTTTGGTGGCAAAGTGAGAGATGAGATGCACCTGTGCGTCCAGATTGAAAAAGTAATGCAAAAGTAACGTAACGCATTACTTTCCATAAAAAGTAACTAAGTAACGTAATTAGTTACTTTTTTATGGAGTAACACAATATTGTAATGCATTACTTTTAAAAGTAACTTTCCCCAACACTGGCCTTGACAAACCTTGAAGAAAATAAGGGGAGACGAGAAAATGTGAGAAAATTGTCATTTTAAAACTGCTTTATTTTAATGTAACATGTCTTCATTAACTTCACTGAACGCATAACTGGTTGTCGAGTCTCGACTGACATAGGAAGATCGAAAGTTGCGCCATGCTTACCTGTTGCATAAAAAAATATGTTGAATTTCAATTTTTAAAATGCAATTTAAAAACCTGTTTTCAAATGCATTAATAAGTGATTTTCTATTTAATTATGAAGTGTTGAAGTCTTTTTGTATAGGCATCACGCCTGACAAGATCTGTGATTAATAAAAATATAAATATAGGTAGATTTAGTTTAGTTTAACCTGCCCACAAGTCAGTGTGATACTACTGAGGGTCTTATTGGAGATATTTGTATACTATACTAGTAAGCACACTGTTAAGAAAGCCATGGTATTTATCAAGGTCAAAGACCAGAGAAGCCTTGAGTGGTCCAGTCAGATTTCCAATTCTAATAGAGATCTCTTCACCCCAGTCTGTGGATGTAAACCTTATCTGTCTTAAGGAGTTGTTTCTTATCCACACTGATTTTTGCCTCCAAAACCTGCCTGAAGAAATCTGTCTCTGTTGAGTCAAACATCCAAACAGCCCAAGCATCAGAACACCCTCCTTATAACAAGTGTACTAAGTTTACAATACATACAGATTTGACTTTAATTCAAAAGATGAAAGCTTTATTTTTCTATGTATTTTATGTGATCTTTTTTACATGGGTAATATACGGCTAATATTTTAAAATATATTATGGTTCCATGTTTTTGATCTGAGAAGAGTATCTCAATCTTATTAATAACCTCTGTCAACAAACTGTCTTGCGCAGTCTTCAGCCAGCTTTGAACTGATGTGATTTGTGCACTCTGTTCATCTGACAAAGCTTTTAGCCAGTAAAGATTGCAAAGAGGAACAGAAGCTTTTGATTCTTTGTTCTTTGGCTCTTACAAAAACAGGCATAATTTGTCTTATGGACTGGAACTCATTTTTTTCAGCAAATTGCCTTCATTGCCTGCAGTCATCCTGACCTCTTATCTGAGAGCCATGAAGATGTAGTAAACACACTGCCATCACAGTGTGTTCGTGCAGGGTGAAAAAAACATTTTTTTTTTTTAATGGATCATTTTTCTTAAATAATAAGCAGAAAAACAGTGATGCAGAATACCAACTTTTCCCAAATCAAAGCACATCTATATTTAAATATTTTGTAGCCATTGTGGTATATGAAGCTGATCATGAGACAGTGGAAGGACTCATTTCCAGGATGTCCTCCAAAAAATGTTGCTAAGCCTAAACATATTATGCATGAGTATAAAAAGACGCAACCTTGCAATATTAATTTTGTGGCGTGATTATCATCAAAACTCAGATTTTTGAGCAGTGCTGTAATTTGAAGCCAGCCAGAGAAATACAGTATCAAATGTTTTCACAATTCAGAAGTTTAAATAACTCTGCATATACAATATTATTAAACACAAGTATATTTAATGTTGAATATAGAAGCTTCATGTCATGATTATGAAGGTGTCATGTCAGTCTTATGCACACCCCTTCAAGTAAAGTGTAACCGAAGCTTCTTGCACTTTCCACAAATATATGTAAATACGTACAAATATGTACAAAAAATACACTGTAATATATAGCTGTGCCACATTTTGCCTGTGACTCGGTTATTGCAGCATTTTTTCCCCAGCTCTTTCCTGCATATTTTTGTTTGATGTCCTGATGTTGAATATCCTTCAGTGCATGAATTGAGGTGCATTACTGTAATTCACCACTAGATGTCAATGTATTAGCAGTGATGAAAACTCCAGCTTTCATAAGCTCAGCAGGTAAGTGGCCGTGATTCATATAGTACAATATTCTTGATCCATTAAACAAATCCATGGACTTGACCTGACTCTTTGGTTATTTATAGACTACAATGGAGTCTATTTTGTCCCGTTTATTTGTCTTCACAATAGCATTTTGTTACCCAACAGCAAAGTGACACAGTTCTTGGACAGGAGAACAGAACTACTTTCTCGCTCTCCATCTGTCCTTGATTCTTTCTCTTCCTCTCTATGAATCATCCCCAGTTTTCTATATATATAGATATCTCCATAGTATTTACATTCAGTGTAATACGTATATCAGTAGTTTGTTTTTCTAACACTGAATGATAAAACATGCAAAAACATACATTATCATAAATCCATCACATCAGTCATGCTTTTACATCCATCATGTTTTATTGATTTTATTTTATGATTGTTTCAGGTCGACAGGTCTCGATCCCGGTCATTCCTGCAGTATGTACAGAGTCTCGTCTAAACCGCCTCCAAAGGCCTAGAAGACAAGGATGTCTTACCTGTGGGGAGTGAGTGTGTGTATGGGAAGTGAAGAAGTATTGATTTGCACTGAAGAGAGCCGCCCACACAGACCGAGAGAGATACAGAGAAAGAAAGAGATGAGCGGGAACTTGTATTCAGCTCTTTGGGAATAAAAGGGTCAGAGCCTCATTTGTCAGCCGGACCTCCACCTTATATAATGACCATGAACTGTATTAATTTGGCTGAACGGTAATGAGGTCCACTGATATGGCTTTGTTACTTGTTGGTCTGTACATGTGTCAAAGCTTAGACTCCTCCATCAGAAGAGGCATGTTTGCTGTATATAAATGCTGTGTACTGCCTTAGAGATATTTGTGGAAAAAGCACTAAATTTTTCCTTGAGTGAAAGAAAAGAGCTAAATTAGTTTATCTGCTTATCATAAATAGTTTCAAATCTTCAGGTCAGGCTATTGAATCTTACTCTGGGACATATTCTAGTCATTTGTCTTGTTATAATGACCATCCTGGTTGACGGTGGACAAGGTGTTCGTTAAAAAGCGGCGGATTTGTTTGTTTGTTCTGGTTGGTCTTTTGGCCAGGATGTCCTGGGGCTCTGCTTGGCCTCCATTCCTGCAGGGCTCTTGTTTCGGAGAGCTCTAAGTAGCTCTTGATGCTAGTGGCTGGGCTGGCAAGGCCCTCAGCAGACCCTCCTTATTCTCCTCTTGGCAGCCACCCACAGTTCTCGCTCACTGGCTTCCTAATTTAGTAACGGCGGGTAAAAATATGCGCTAACGAACAGGGTCTGGTATGTCAGGCTGCCGTCCAAAAGGGGAGAGTAAGCGAGAGAGAGAGAGAGAGAGAGAGAGAGAGAGAGGATGAGTGAGGAGGGGGAGAAAGGAGGGGGTTTGAGATCAGGCATTCCAGAAGATGGCAGTGCACAGCAGAACCACAGCACGGCTCTGGCATTCTATAGCACATCTGTAGTTATGTTCACAAAAACAGTGTAACAGTATTAAAACAGTATTAAACAACACTGACGCACAATATGTACCATCCTCACTACCAGTGTTGGGGAAAGTTACTTTTAAAAGTAATGCATTACAATATTTATTTTTTAATTATGTTACTTAGTTACTTTTTATTGAAAGTAATGTGTTATGTTACTTTTGCGTTACATTTTAAAATCTGGGCTGGGCTCGCTTGTTTGCTTTTAATATAAAAAGTTCTATTTTTGGCAAATGTCTGTACAGTAGAACACAGAAGAACAAAATTCAAAACTCTTCAGCAATCAAAAAAGAAGAAGAAATGTTAGTTTATCTTGTGTCATTTTTGCTTATTAGCATGGTTGAATTGGATCACTGAAGGTCAGCAGCAAATTGGTTAATAAAATGATATTTGTATTATTTAACATATTTAATTATTGCAGCTTTGAGTCATATTCTGAGTTGCGTTTAACTGTTTTTATTAATTTTGAGGAAAACTAAGTCTGATCTTTTTTGTGAGTGAGTGAGATGAATTAATGCATGTTCACATTTATTCTAGAACTAAAGTAACATCTTACTCCTGATTTCTCTCAACATGGGGACAGGAGAGCTTTCAATCAATAAATGGGAAAAAAAGTAACTGGCGTTACTTATTTGAATGAGTAACTCAGATATTTTCTTGTAAATTAAAAAGTAATGCATTACTTTACTAGTTACTTGAAAAAAGTAATCTTATTACATAACTCGCGTTACTTGTAATGCGTTACACCCAACACTGCTCACTACATTAGGTTACTCCAATAGACGTACTTTTTTATTGTCTGAAAAATCTTGTGATTTTGAGACTTTGATAATTTAAATTATAATTTAAACCTGGAAAGTTTTAGGATTTTAAAAAATGTAAACAAAGAAACATTATGATGTGACATGATCCAGTGTTTTAGCATACTGTTGTTATTAAAGCAAAAGTGGATATAAAAAAAATGTTCTGCTTAGATTTACCCCAATTTGTTTGTATATTAATATACTATAT
>NW_015506035.1:318439-327324 GCF_001515645.1 Sinocyclocheilus grahami | reverse complement strand
TATATATATATATATATATATATATACACACAATTTATTTAGTAAACATTCTTACAGACTTACAGATGAGGACAATGGAAGCAATCAAAATCAACAAAAGAGCAATGAAATGCAAGTGCTATGACAAGTCTCAGTTAGCCTAACGCAGTACACGTAGCAAGGTTTTTTTATGATAAATAAAAAGAAAACAGATAGAATAGAAAAAGAATAGAGCAAGCTAGTGTTAAATGCATTTTTTTGCTTTTTGTTAATTCTATAATAAACACAATGAAAACCAATAGATAGCATCCAAAAAGAATAGAGATTTTTAGACTTTTAAAGAATAGAATTAGAATAGAGAGTGCTAGAGTTAGAGGGTCAAATAAAGATGGAAGAGATGTGTTTTTAGCTGATTCTTAAAGATGGCTAAGGACTCAGCTGCTCGGATTGATTTGGGCAGGTCATTCCACCAGGAGGGAACATTTCATGTAAAAGTCCGTAAAGTGATTTTGTGCCTCTTTGGGATGGCACAATAATGCGCTGTTCACTTGCAGAATGCAAGCTTCTAGAGGGCTCATAAGTTTGAAGTAATGAATTTAGGTAAGTGGGTGCAGAGCCAGTGGTGGTTTTGTAGGCAAACATCAATGCCTTGAATTTAATGCGAGCAGCTACTGGTAGCCAGTACAAATTGATGAACAGAGGTGTGACGTGTTCTTTTTGGCTCATTAAAAATGAATCTTGCAGCCGCATTGTAGATTAATTGTAAAGGATTGATAGAACTGGCTGGAAGACCTGCCAAGAGAGCATTGCAATAGTCTAGCCTGGACAGAACAAGAGCTTGAACAAGGAGTTGTGAGGCATGTTCCGAAAGAAAGGGCCTGATCTTCCTAATGTTGTATAAAGCAAATCTGCAGGACTGGGCAGTTTTAGCAATGTAGTCTGAGAAAGTCAGCTGATCATCAATCATAACTCCAAGGTTATGGTTGATGAGCCTAACTGGATGGTGAAATTTTGATGAAACGATGGGTTTGATGGAACCACAAGCAGTTCTATCTTGGCAAGGTTGAGTTGAAGGTGATGGTCCTTCATCTAGCAAGAAATGTCTGTTAGACATGCTGAGATGCGAGCAGCTATCAGGTAGAGTTGAGTGTCATCAGCATAGCGGGGGTATGAAAAGCCCTTTGCCAATAGGGTTGACAGGAGGATCTGGTGGTTAACCGTGTCAAAAGCAGCGGACAGATCTAGCAAGAAAAGTATTGAAGTTTTTGGAATCTGCTCTTGCCAGTCTTAGGGCTTCAACAACTGAGAGCAAGGCAGTCTCGGTTGAATGTCCACACTATATAATAATAATAATAATAATAATATATACTATCTATCTATCTATCTATCTATCTATCTATCTATCTATCTACACACACACACACACACACACACACACACACACACACACACATATATATATATATATAAATATTCAAAATTGTGTTTCTTATGCTTACCAAGGCTACATTTATTTGATCAAATATAGAGTAAAAACAAATATTGTGAAATAATATTATAATTTAAATTTCTGTTGTAATATATTTTAAAATGTAATTTATTCCTCTGATGCAAAAGCTGAATTTTTAGCAGTCAAAAAATAAATAAATAAAAATAAACAAACAAACAAACAAATAAATTAAAAGTCTTTTATTTTTATTATGAATGTTAAAAACTGTTATACTGCTTTAATATTTTTGTGTTAACCTATTTTTTTCAGGATATTTTAATGAATTCTATTTATTTGAAATAGTTTTTTTTAATGGTAAGTCTTAACTGTCCATTAATTTAATCTTAATATATATATATAGTTTTTTAAAATGTATTAGATAAATGCAATTTGAAGCATTCAATGCCACTGTTAGTCCTTGTGGTAAATATGGTACATTTTAACTTTTGTACTGTAGATAGAATAGGGGAAACATACATTAGACTTTTATAAGAATGTTGGAGCAGCAACTAAAGACATATAGACTGTAACAAGAGAATTCTTCCTCTGAAATGGCTTCAACAGCTTTGTGTATCTCACACCAAACAGGCCCGCAGTGCTTGTCTCATTTCACACTCCTGTCACATGGTAGGGGCCTCGGTCTGTCTCTGTCCCAAACCTGTGCTAGTCCTTACTAATGAAGACAACATGAGGGGTAAAACATGTGCATGTAGTTCGCCTTATTATTGCAAATAGCCTGTTTTGCATAAATGTGTTTTTCAGATGAAAGTGAACAGTTCTGTCTTAATCTTTCGAAGCTGATCTTTTGTGCAGATGTGTAGTTAAGTGTAGATCAATAGCTGCTGTTAGGAATGGAGGTTGTCAGCAGAATGCAGGAGATGCATTTGAATTTAGCAGCTTTGCACAAAGTAAAATCCACATGTATAGAGGTGCTTGTGCACGTTCAAAGACTGTGAAAGGGCAACAAATCACATAGACTTGTGTTTGAAATGGATCAACCAATTCGTTGAAAAATGTCAACTCAAAAAATTATTTGTTCAAGAATGGGACATCAACTGTTCTGTTAAGACACATGGCATGATTTTCTGTGAGACTCAAATGTCAGTCTGTTTGTCATACAAATCTACTGTTTGGCTTCAGAAGATTTGAAATATAGTGCATATGGGACAAGTTTTGATACTTTTATGGTAAAATTTTGCCATTTTGGACTCGACAAACCTCCAAGTAGCTAGGAAATTATTTTAGAATTATTGTTTTTTAAATACACAAAAGGAAGTCAAATGACAGTTAACAACAGAATAATGACTCAGAGTATTGCTTTTACAAATTCCATTGTGTTTATTATTATTATTATTATGAACAGCAATACTTTAAATAGATTAAAATGGAAGTTTCATGTCTGTTTGTATTTGATTTATTTTTTATATTATTATTATCGTTAAAAGAACAAATAATCAGCTTTATTACGGTATTTATGGTTTTTGATGGTCAAACATGTTCAGATCCTTTATTAGAAAACTCTCCATTGTTTTGTTGGCTCTAGGCTTCTAAGATTTTGGTATATCCACTCATATCATACACATCATAGATGGTGTTGTAATTCAGGGTATTGATATTTAACAAATGCTATTTTGTTGAGCCCTCATGAGGCTGATTAGTTTTACAAAACGTATGGAATTTCGAATCTCAGTAGAAGCGAAGTCATCCGCATCTGCACTACAGAAAATATTTTCTGGCCTAAAGCGAAATAAAAGCGAGGGCAGGAAACTCCAGCTCTGTGAAATACACTGACCTCGTATCACTCCACCGATCCCTCAATCTCAATCTTATGATTATTCATAATGAACTGCAACCAAATTTTGGAACGAGAGCACAGTTAGTTGGCTGTAAAATTGCATAAGTGGTTTAACACTTCAACAAAGGTGGCTTATTCTGACTCACAGCACGTATGCTAATGCATTCACAGCTGCTGCACTTCTGATAAAGACCGCTATTCACAGAGCGTGCACGCAACATTTTACCCTATGTTTTAAACAAGGTGTTTGTGCAAGTGATGAGGTATAAGAGGAACAATATCAGCCAAACACTTTAGCCAGAGGCTGTCACCAACCCTGCCAGCCTGTTCGCAGTAATGGTTGCGATAGCTACAATGAGATAAGCTGTGTTTTCTCCAAGCAAAGCCAGAATTGCATTCCAGCTTCAAAGCTTTGCAATAGTTCGACATTCAACTCCATTTGTGTTTCACGTCGCCCAAGTCTTAGATTGCTTAGAGTGCTGTTTATCTCCTAAAACCATATCCTAAATTTTGAAACATAAGCAGAGAACAAATACACGATTGTTTTCAAACCAAAGCTCCTAACTCCATCTCTTGCTTCGTGTCAGAATGGAAGATTAGCGCTAGCTTTCAAGGTGCCATTGTCTTCCAGTACGGCAACAATGGCGCAATAAACCAGCCGCTGTGTTTTGTTCTGTCTCTGTATGTAAATGCTTTTGTAAAAAAATACTTTTAACCTGCTTGGAGGAGTGCACATGTGAACGTCTTGTCAGCAAGGAGATGCTTGTTTACTGAAGCAGGGCTTTGTTGAGAGAGCTAGCCAGCTGATTCTACACCTCAGGCATGTCTAACAGCAACATCAGCACAGAGAGAGAAGCTCTTCCTCTTTGAGTGTTTGTTCGTCTGAATCCCTGTCGAGGCAGACGTCCAGGAACAGGCAGGTCAGTTCTGCGTCCTTAGTGCACCCTGGCTTTCTTTCATGGCCTTGTGTCGTTGTGGTGTTAACCACAGACAAATGTGAGTGATGCTGAATGATCTAGGAATTTACAGTTTATTATACTTGTGCCACACTGTCAGGCTGGCTCATAGAGCTTCGTTTGTTTTGCCTGGGCTGTGCTGGAAAAAGATCTCCCCTTGTTCCTCCTTTGGAAAATGTTCTGTAACTGTTCTAGTTTTACAGTCAGTTTGTTTAACAAGATTTGAGGGAAAGGTGAGATTAGGACCTCCTATGCGTGGCAACAGAGCAGACTCACAAATGCATGGCGTTACCAAGGAAATCAAGCATTCTCAAGAGGCTGGATTAATTTGTTACCTTGGTGAAAACGGCATGCTTTTTTCAGTTAATATGGTTGAAGGGCTGGAGAGAGAAAACTTCAACTATATTTAAAAAAAAAGATAAGCTGTTCTGAGCATTGAAGGCGGTGGTTTTTCATGTAGCATCACTTGTAGAGTACACCTTTTGGGTTTAGAGTCTAACACAAATAGGAGTGACCCTGATAAAGTAAAAAAAATCTTATAAAAATCCATGCAAACTTCACAGAAATGAAATAGATTAAAATGAATACAAATTTTAGTTTCAAGAAAAGTTCATATTTAGAGAAATGTTGTTACGGGGCTGACAAGACGTGAGACGTGCGGATCCATATGCAGGCTTTTTATTTGGAGAAGACAGAGACGTGGTCATAAAACAGGCAGGGTCAAACAGTGGCAAACAGGTATATGACGGGCAAGATGCAAGAATAGTCCTAGGGTTAACGTAGGTCGATGAACGAGAAACAGAAGGGGCAAGACTAAGGGAGAAATCCAGGAAACCAGGCGAAGATCAGAAACGGCTAAGGCTAAGGCTAAGGCTAAGGCTAAGGCTAAGGCTAAGGCTAAGGCTAAGGCTAAGGCACGCCTGAGGGCTCTGTAGTATAGCTATCCAAAGATATGTGCTAAACAATACTCGGCAGAGGGAAGGGATCAGAGCGAGTGTTAAATAGTGAGGGAGTGATATGAAACAGCTGGGTGCAATCAGTGTTAACAGCTGTGTGCAATCTGTGCTGAGTGCAATCAGTGTAATGAATGATGGGATATGTAGTCCGGGGTGATGTGCAACAGTGTGTAGTGCGAGAGTCAATGAAATTGGAAAGGGTGACCTCTGATGGCTAGCAGATGGAAGTTCATGGACCGGATTCGTGTCAAATGTCATGTGGTATAACCATCAAATTGTATTGTGACCCAAAAAAAAGGCATACAGCATTTTCATTCTGGGATGAACTATCCCTTTATGTTTTCCTTTAGGTTTTAAGAGTATTTTTTTCCCAAGGTAAAGTTTCTCAGTTTATCACACAGCCTGAACTAATTGTCATAAAAAGGTCAAATTATCTGATATCAAGGCTGACCATTAACTTTTTAAAAAATGTTTTTGCATATAGTACTGGTGCTAGAGGTTGAACGTATTATAGCACTGCTCACACGATTGTAGCACAAGTATAAAATGTATGTTACATCTCTGAAAATAACCACAAGTAATGCAGTTCATGATTTAAACAGTTGACTAGCAAAGGACAGTTATGATGCATACAGGGCACACAAAAGCCAACCCTTAACAATAATTCTTTTCAGACAAGTTTTCTTAATTTACCCAAAATAGCAGACTGCAGGAACATAAAACCTATTGCTTAACATTGTAAATTTTGTTTATATAGCCCAATATCATTAATCAAAATAACCAATCCAAACAACATCCATTTACAGACAGTTCAACCTCACAGCAACGTTAAACTTCATCCCATCCAACAGCTACACAATAATAAGAGCTGTTGTTTACAGGGGTGAAAAAGGTGACAAAGATTACACTCCCTTTAAACCCTCTGAGGGATGTTTTTTGTTTGTTTGTTTGTTTCTTGTAATATTTGAAACCTTTGTTTATTTTTTAACTTTAGAGTTGCGCAATAAAATTAAATTTAAAGGAATCTACATTTCTCATTTTCATTCATGGAGATAACATGGCAAATGTGCCATGCTTTAGTGGACAATTTCCACCACCTGGTAGAAAACAAACACTTTTAAATGGAAAATTACATGAAATTACCACTTCAGCCAGTAGATGGCTTCATTGAACCACTCATTAGCTCATTTGCTATATTTTCACGTTTTGCTTTTGGATTCAAAAATGACTATTAAAACAAATTTTTGCACTTTTATTGTATTGAATTATGAAGTATTGCAAGTGTAGGAAAAGCCCAGACACCAACAGCCTAAAAGTATTAATTAAGTGTTAAAACTACTTGCAAATACAAATGCTAACCATTAATGATAATAATGTACTGTATTGTTTAAATAATGTATTGAATATATTTTTATTATATCTCATTAAAAACACTGATTTATTTTTCTTGCTTTTCTATGTTGCTGTTACCGTTTACTAGTCTCCATTTACACAACAGCACTTAATGCACAAGTTTATTTTGACATAGGCTTGTGAGTCAGGTATTTTGTCCAGTTTGTTATTACGGTTATGACTGTCAATCATAGCAATTTCAGGAGTGACTCACGGAAGGATATAACATAATTAAATGCATCTGTCACTCCTGAAACTTGCCAGTTTATGTGGACATTGGTCCACCGCATGACAAATAAAACTCTTCTTTAAATTATGAATAGATTATATACAGAATGTGAGATAAGAGCGCTCCCTTTATAGGAAGACGTATAGAAAATAAATCCTCTTTTTTATTATTATTTTTTTCTTTATCATGATATCATCCTGATGGTTTTGAATAAATAAATTTAACAAACATGCTCATCATGGACAATGTGTCATGTAATTTACCTAAACAATCACATTATGCATTATGAAAAAATGCATTATGATGTTTCCGTCTGATTCTCGTAGGTCACGTGGCCAATGGGCGAGACTTCCAGGCTAAAAGTCTACATGGGGTTCTCTGACCTTTGAGGCTCCTCTGCTGTGGTGCTGGAGGTACGCTGGAGTTGTGTGATGCACACGTATCAATAATAGAAAAAAGGGGCCTACCTGCTGTAGGGCTGCTATGTGGGTCAGGAGAGGCACTCTGCGGACGGGGGGAGATTGATGAGGAGCACCAGGGAGAGCGCCCGAGCACCAGTCCCAGCGTCACACATTCACAGCCAGGCTCCCCGCACGCTCTCCCCCAGCTCCCCTCCAGCACCACACAGCCTGGCGCTCTTTAAACGACCTTCACGTTACCCTTGTTTTCCTGGGCCTGACAAACCTGCAGGGCCTTCCTAGAGAGATGCTTGTTGGTCCTTCTGTTGGTTGGTTCATTTGTGCTGCTTTTTCTCATCTTGCTGTACATTTGGCTTTCTGCTTTGGGCTTTGTTAACCATCTGATTGTCTGATACAGGACTGAGTGGGGGTCAGCCTGCAGCAACCCAGAAACTTCTATGAAGTCTTCTTGAAGTCTGTATCTGATACGGGTTTGTTGCACTGTATAAGTGAGGTAACATCTAAAGATCCTGAGGCAATGTAACATTATATTCTGCATTTAAGAGAAATGTATGTACATGCTAGTCCAGGAGGCTCTATCTTTCTCCTGGGAAGGGTTGCACCAGCTGTTCATAAGGTCTTGCTTAAATTAGGATGTAAAAATCACAGGAGGAGCTAGTACTAGTTTATTTGTAACTAACTCCGTTATTAATTGATTTGTACCATTCATTTTAAGGCAAGACTTAGCTACACTGTAAAAAATGATTGTGATTTTAACAGTAAAAGACTGTAAAAATGCTACAGTAAAAACCTGTTAACTGGTTAACAGTAAGTTTCCATACTATATTGGGTAAATAAATGTAATTACATTTAATGTAATTTTACAGTAAAATACTGTTAAAATACGTTTTTTGGAAGTGAAAGAAAAAGTCATTATATAGTTTACAGTGTCAAACTAAATTGACACTCCCAGAATTCCCTGAATGACACTACATATTTTTTTGTTGTTGTTGAAATAACATGTTTCTTAGTTTTTTCTTATTAGTTGTGTACATTAGCGTTTAATCTTACATCTAATGTTGTTAAATTAATGTTTATTGCATTATTTCAGTATCAAGTGTGTCACTGTGATGGGGTTTAGTGTTTGTGTGAATGACACTGTGCACCTTCTATATATAAGTATTGCCCTCCTCAGCTCGTAGAAATGCTGTTTGTGATTAGCTTTGGTTCATCACATTACTTTCTCATCACCACCAGTTTTTGGTGGTTATCACCAGGGGCTAAATTGGGATTTGATATGTGGGGGGTAGGGGTTTGGGGGGTGGGGGGGGGATGGGCTCTATGGTGTCGGGCTTATATATATATATATATATATATATATATATATATATATACAGAGGGTACGGAAAGTATTCAGACCCCCTTAAATTTTTCACTCTTTTTCCTTCCACTCAACTTTCTGTTAACATGCTTGGATACAGCACTCTGTGAACAGCCAGCTTCTTTGGCAATGAATGTTTGTGGCTTACCCTCCATGTGAAGAGTGTCAGTGATTGTCTTCTGGACAACTGTCAGATCACCATGATTGTGTAGCCTAGTGAACCAAACTGAGAGACCATTTTGAAGGCTCAGGAAACCTTTGCAGGTGTTTTGAGTTGATTAGCTGATTGGCATGTCACCATATTCTAATT
>NW_015506035.1:315730-318185 GCF_001515645.1 Sinocyclocheilus grahami | reverse complement strand
ATTTATTTAATACATGAGTTTCACAATTTGAGTTGAATTACTGAAATAAATGAACTTTTCCACGACATTCTAATTTATTGAGATGCACCTGAATATATATATATAAAAAATTTGCAAATATGATTTATTCTGAAGCAATATTCTTATCAGTTTTCTGTCAGCTGTGACATATAAATCTGAATGTTTTTTATATTTAATCCAAGGGCATTTTTTACCTTTATAGAGGGCATTTTCCCCCTAACCTCATTAATACTTCATCTTTCATTTCAAATTCTTGCATTTAATCTATAAATTCAATTATAATAATGTGATTATTGTTATCTATACGTTATCAATTTAAATCATTTACACTGTAAAAATACAACTGCACTGAATAATGTTATGTGATTATTTTAAATATTTTTTGGAATATACAAACAAGAAACGATGGTGGAAATGACACTTTTAAACTAAACTAAAACGCCAGTAGGTGCCAGTAATGAGCTTTAATTGAGTGAGTCACTGAGTTGTTCATTTAAGCGATTCGTTCAAACGGCTGATTCATCAAATGTTTATGCATGGGCTAATGAAATTTTGACTCAACCGATTGACAAATGTAGACCAAATTTGACAAAATTGAGATGATGTGCACATTTACAGGGTGCAGTTCTGGAAAAAAGCTGTGTCTAATAAAGTCTGGAGGAAGTTTTATAATGAATGAATTTGATAATTCTGTAAGTGAACTTACAGGACCTTTTAAGTCAACATGAAATGCATGAACCCCATCTACTTAAATAATGCAACACATTTCAGAGTGTAATCTGAATGTGAAAAAAATGGCTAAAATCGCTTATTTACATCCTGTCTACACTTTTTTTTATAATGAAAGGATAACTCAGCACTGATATAAAAAAACAATAACAAAAAACAACTGAGTGATTTTGACTAACATAAACGCCTCTGATTGGCCATGCGTTCAAGAAGTCAACAGATGTGATTGGCTACACGTTGTAACTAAAAACCTTTGATGCTGTCCAGAGAGCAAACAGACCAAATCTGTTTTGTGTACATCTCGCATGTATTTCTGGATTAGGCTACTGTATGCGTTTCTGGATCTGCTGCGTGTTTGTGCAAGTGGGATAGGTTATGATACTATTTTCAATCTATGTGCGTCTCATTAACAGAAATGTGAGGTCCTTTCGGGCAAAGGGGCCATTTACACGACAACGTTTTCAGCCAAAAACGGGAAACTTTTTATGCATTTTGACTGTTCGTTTACATGACGGTGACATTTTGGGGACTGAAAACGCATATTTCTGAAGTTTTTGAAAACGGCACAGTTATCGTTTCCGTGTAAACCCAATATGTGAATCTTTGAAAACGGTGATGTCATGCGCATGCGTAGTACGTGTTAGGCATGTAGACATGCGCAGTACGTATCGATTTTAAAGGCAAGCGCAACCAAACATACACAACAATGGCGGAGTATATGGAACTGTTGTTGCTGCTCAAGAGTTTGCTAACGCTTCTTCAGCAAAGTGTGGATTTACTTCACCAATATTACAACCAACAGCATAATTTGTTGAGATAGTGAATTGGTGGGTTTTTGTTAAATGTGAGCCAAAATCATCACAATTAAAAGAACCAAAGACTTAAACTACTTCAGTCTGTGTGCACTGAATTTATTTAATACACGAGTTTCACAATTTGAGTTGAATTACTGAAATAAATGAACTTTTCCACGACATTCTAATTTATTGAGATGCACCTGTATATATATAAAAAATTTGCAAATATGATTTATTCTGAAGCAATATTCTTATCAGTTTTCTGTCAGCTGTGACATATAAATCTGAATGTTTTTTATATTTAATCCAAGGGCATTTTTTACCTTTATAGAGGGCATTTTCCCCCTAACCTCATTAATACTTCATCTTTCATTTCAAATTCTTGCATTTAATCTATAAATTCAATTATAATAATGTGATTATTGTTATCTATACGTTATCAATTTAAATCATTTACACTGTAAAAATACAACTGCACTGAATAATGTTATGTGATTATTTTAAATATTTTTTGGAATATACAAACAAGAAACGATGGTGGAAATGACACTTTTAAACTAAACTAAAACGCCAGTAGGTGCCAGTAATGAGCTTTAATTGAGTGAGTCACTGAGTTGTTCATTTAAGCGATTCGTTCAAACGGCTGATTCATCAAATGTTTATGCATGGGCTAATGAAATTTTGACTCAACCGATTCGCTCAGAACACGGAATCATTCAGCAATGAATCGGCTGGTTGCTGTGAGATGCGCTGTGATTCCGCCTAAAATGTAAGTGAACTAATATTATTGTACTTGCTTATTAAACTCTTTATTGAACTATTAAACAGTCATAATGGTGAAAACGTTGTGTGAATAACTAACTGTATTTTAAATATAAAAACTTTTCATTTTGAATTTTTACCTCAGC
>NW_015506035.1:314028-314987 GCF_001515645.1 Sinocyclocheilus grahami | reverse complement strand
GAAACCTTTGCAGGTGTTTTGAGTTGATTAGCTGATTGGCATGTCACCATATTCTAATTTGTTGAGATAGTGAATTGGTGGGTTTTTGTTAAATGTGAGCCAAAATCATCACAATTAAAAGAACCAAAGACTTAAACTACTTCAGTCTGTGTGCACTGAATTTATTTAATACACGAGTTTCACAATTTGAGTTGAATTACTGAAATAAATGAACTTTTCCACGACATTCTAATTTATTGAGATGCACCTGTATATATATAAAAATTTTTTTTGCAAATATGATTTATTCTGAAGCAATATTCTTATCAGTTTTCTGTCAGCTGTGACATATAAATCTGAATGTTTTTTATATTTAATCCAAGGGCATTTTTTACCTTTATAGAGGGCATTTTCCCCCTAACCTCATTAATACTTCATCTTTCATTTCAAATTCTTGCATTTAATCTATAAATTCAATTATAATAATGTGATTATTGTTATCTATACGTTATCAATTTAAATCATTTACACTGTAAAAATACAACTGCACTGAATAATGTTATGTGATTATTTTAAATATTTTTTGGAATATACAAACAAGAAACGATGGTGGAAATGACACTTTTAAACTAAACTAAAACGCCAGTAGGTGCCAGTAATGAGCTTTAATTGAGTGAGTCACTGAGTTGTTCATTTAAGCGATTCGTTCAAACGGCTGATTCATCAAATGTTTATGCATGGGCTAATGAAATTTTGACTCAACCGATTCGCTCAGAACACGGAATCATTCAGCAATGAATCGGCTGGTTGCTGTGAGATGCGCTGTGATTCCGCCTAAAATGTAAGTGAACTAATATTATTGTACTTGCTTATTAAACTCTTTATTGAACTATTAAACAGTCATAATGGTGAAAACGTTGTGTGAATAACTAACTGTATTTTAAATATAAAAACTTTTCATTTTGAATTTTTACCTCAGC